>NW_019397072.1:0-110449 GCF_000591075.1 Eurytemora carolleeae | reverse complement strand
TTAACCAACCACAAAACGCCAGAAACTATGTTTATGCTGAGAAAACCTGGCCTTGATAAAAATAATATTAATGAAAATGATTGATTGCTAATTAATGATTAATGTCCAGGGTTGGACCAGGCTGGAAGCATCTTTTGATATAAATTCAAGGTTCAGCTTTGTTCTTCCGTCTCTACCCTTGACAGCTATCAGCAATATGACTGGGGTATATTTTTACCCTTTTTCTCTCAACTCGGACTGATGGGTGACTGTTTATTTATTTATTTATAGGGTTACCCACAAAGGATGAGACTTTAGAGCGTTTATGCTGTCAATTTCAGTATGTTTATGATTCCCTGCAACTGTATTTTTGTTGCTTTCTTTCGATCAATAATCATTAAAAAACGTTAAAACACTTCATTTAAGGCAGAAGACTTTATTTAACTTTGGATTCGCCTTATCGTAACAATTTCAAGTCGTCTTTATAGTCTCATCCTTTGTGGGTAACCCTGTATACAAATGAAGTAGTAATCTCTGTTTGTGTGTTTGTATGTTTGATCATAACTCAGAAACCCTAAGACCAATTTGCCTCAAATTTTGATTTGGGAACTCGGAAGAACAGGAATGATCTTAGTTGGGTTTAAAGATTCTGAAGGTTAGTGGCATCATATTTTAGGGAAAGTGCAGTTTCAGTTAAAACTGGGTTTCCAAGCTGGGACATATATAAAACTGTGGAAAAGGAAGACGACTGTTAGCTTCAAGTTGTTCTTTTAAATAGTCCAATAAACACAGAAACACAGCAATTGAGCGGTATTGGACTGTACTGTACTGTACTGTACTGTACTGTACTGTACTGTACTGTACTGTACTGTACTGTACTGACTGTACTTTACTGTACTGTACTGTACTATACTGTACTGTACTGTACTGTACTGTACTGTACTGTACTGTACTGTACTGTACTGTACTGTACTGCACTGTACTTTACTGTACTGTACTGTACTATACTGTACTGTACTGTACTGTACTGTAATGTTCTGTTCTGTTCTGTACTTTTCTGTATTATACTGTACTGTACTGTACTGTACTGTACTGTACTGTACTGTACTGTTCTGTTCTGTACTTTACTGTACTATACTGTACTGTACTTTACACGAGCAACCTGTGTGGTTGAAAGATAAAGAATGGCTGCTAACAATATAGGGCGTGTCACGGACTGGGATCGGAGTAACTAGGGGCGGGCCGAGTTTAATCTATTGTATCATCATCAATACAATGCTCTCATGGTTTTAGATTTATTGGGTGGTTTATTTCCATACAACTGTTTTGTGTTCATCTTCAGCCATTGTATTGAGTGTTTTTCTTACAGTGTATTCACTAGGACTCCTTATGGAGCCTATAACAATACCAACGCCAACTTCCACAGTCCTCAACCCCCTTCACTTACACTTTGCTTACTATTACCAAATCTAGAATTCGATGGGAGTGATCTGAAAAAAGGGGCTAATCAGTCAACTTACCACAACACACAACATATCAATATAATACACAATTTGTTGTTTTTATAACAAATCTTTTTATGGATTTCAATTTTGATTACATAAATTTACGTATGCCACTTTTTGATTAAAATGAAAAATAAATTATAAGTGAAGACTTCGTTGTAGTTTCAAGTGACCATTCATTTGGAGAGTGGTATGCCCGATTAACAAAGACACCGTTTAAAGGGACAGTAAAGGAAAAATGAATGGGGGTATAGACTGAAAGCTAATCACTTTAGCTCTTGATCGCGACCCATGAAAGTTTTATCTGATGTTCCTATCTCGAGAAATTGATTTACAATTGTGTCAAATTTATACGAAAATTAATATATTTACAATTTTGTATAAAAGTAGTGGGTTTAAATAGATCAAATTCAGCAAATAAGCAACCAATCTGAAAACGATAATATCCCCGAGAAAGCTAATTATTACTTAGGTTTACTCCAATTCTAATTTTATATTTGTTATTTCTATTTTTAATAGATTTAATTCATAATATTATTTGCACGTCCGAATTGCTTGACCAGAAAATCCACCAATGAGAGTGCAGTAAAGTGGTCACGTGATACAGGCAGAGACACGTGATCAGTATACTGCTCTGCCATTGGTGATAGTTCTGGTCACGTGATTTAAGTTTAAGATTTTCTAAATTTTACATATATGAACTTTCGTATGATTTTAACACAGTTTTATATCAATTTCTCGAGATAGTAACATCAGATAAAACTTTCATTGGTCGCGATCAAGAGCTAAAGTGATTAGCTTTCAGCCTATACCCCCTTTCATTTTTCCTTTACTGTCCCTTTAAACCTTTATCTGATCAATAATTTGGAAGATATTGTCGTATTTCTTGCTTGAAAGTCTGAAGGGTAGCGTTGTGAATCGGACTTACCATTCTATGAAAGGAGGATCTCTTGAAATAATCTTAAAATAATATTTTCTCCACTAAAACTTACCAAACTACCCCCCCCCCCTACACTTCTCCTTGCTAATGTTGTGACATCCATTTTAATTTTCTTTCCTTTAAATCCTTGACAAGGCATCAGAATTTGCGCCCGAAGACAATGTACATTAAAACCTATGTGACCTTACAAAGTAAATGAAGTTTTCTTCTGTGAAGTGATGATATTAATTAAATTCAAGCTGGGTCTCATTTCCTCCAGCCTAGCTCAGGGTAGTTCCTCATGTAGTAGCAGGGGTTCATTGCTACTCCTAGTACCTCTTATATTATAACAGGGGTTCATTGCTACTCCTTGTACCTCATATATTAGCAGGGGTTCAGTGATACTCCTAGTACCTCATATAGTATAACAGGGGTTCATTGCTACTCCTAGTACACTGATAAAGTAGCAATTGTTCTTTGGTACTCCTGGTACCTGATATAGTAGAAGCTGGGTTCGTTGCTTCTCCTAGTACCTGATAAAGAAAGCAGGGGTTTATTGCTATTCCAATGAAATATTTTTTGTACTGTATTTCATAAACTTTTTGGTGGTGCGGGTTGCGCGGGGATGGTTTAAATGACATTTTGCTGCATATTTGTGTAGATAATTAAACGTTTATTTTCCATGCATGTATGATGTATGTATCTACATTCTGCTCTTTGATTAGATTGGATTCATTTCTTTAAAAACCACAGTAAATTTACAAATTTAATTTGTTCAATGGAAGTCTCGTAATGACACAATAGAGTGGAGAACGAATTGAAGAATTAAATTTAATTAATTAGTAGAAATTTACTTCCATTATTCGATACCAGGAAATATTATTGTCCCGGGGGCACAGGGTGGCAAATTTATAATAATACTACAATAATATCATTAATATTATGGTTAATGATTGTATAGGATATTACAGTGTGTTTCACCAGTTTATTAGCAGGACTTTTATCGAATCAGTGATCAGGTAACGAAGCATTATGATTTAAAATAAACTTTTGTACTGAAGCGGAGAAATAAAGAATGCCCAGCGATTTCTAAAGATTCCCAATACCGTGAGAAAACGTTGCGGCATCACGTGCTGTTTTGCGCTTCAGACAATGTAGAAAATTCGCAAATTTCACTGAACAGATGGAATCAGAAATTGTAGTATAAGATTGTGGTTTCACCATGTGATTATAACTTTATGTCTATAATGAAAAAAGTGTAACAGAGAGAGGGGGGTAGACGGGATTATTTGTGTGTTCGTAAAACTTGTGGGAGATTCTAATTTAAGGGACAGTGGACGCAATTTCAAGTGACCCTTACAAGCTCTCTTGTTTTACTAGCTGAAAAAATTTATTTATTGTTTATTGAGGTATGATTTCTCTTTAAAACAGTTTACGGATTTATGTTGCTTGGCATGATCTGTCAACAATTGTACCAATGTATAGTTTAGAATTCAGTAAAATGACAAACTTTATAAATAAAAACTAATTATAAGTCTGCATAACTTTATTCGAAACCACGCCTTTTTAAAACTAATGAGCAGAATCTCGATTAAAAAATGCAAACAACCTCAAACCTGGACTTCATTGTGTAGCAGCAGCTTGGAAAGCTAAATTTGTCCTTAGTCAAGTCTCAAGAGCATTTCACTACAGAGATAAAAGTGTGTTTTTGAATCTATATGAACAGTTTGTGCGTCCACACCTAGAATTTTCTGTACTGTCTGGTGTCCCTGGCAAGAGGGGGACAAAAGAATTGAGTCTTTCCAACAAACTTAAATTTTCTAATAACCATATTTTTGCAACCTGGTGGTGTAAACCTAAAATTTTTCAAAATTAGATAATTTGATCTAACAGAATCTCAAGTTGAAATATCTAAGGTATACAGCTTCGGGTTGCAAAGATTTAGGAATTATAATATCAGAGATTGTGACAAACACTCTGGAAAAAGTACAAATGAAAGCTGTAACCATGACTTCAGGTACCCAAGGCAAGGAGTATGAGGATAAGTTAAAGGAGCTAAATCTACACTCTTTGGAAGAAAGAAGGATTAGATTTGACATGATTCAAGTGTTCAAAATCATGCACAATTATAATGATGTAGTCAGGAGGCAGTTCTTCCAGACTGAAGGAGAAGAATAAGTCAGGGTTACCAGACAATCTTCTGATGCATTGAATATATTATCAACTAGATGCAGGACTGAGGTTAGAAGAAATTTCTTCACCAACAGAGTAGTTGAGAAATGGAACAAATTACCAGAAAATATATCAAAGGAGCAGGAAATATAAAAACTTTCAATAAAATACTAGAACTGCAGGAATGAGAAACCTATGAGTAAAATGCTGGATACAAAAAGACGTCCTGCATCTCTAAGCTCCTATCTGGAACCCTGATGACAAATCTACAGTATTTCCAAGTATCATTTTTAAAGTCGCAAATAAAATGTTATAAAAAATATGGATAAGAGGAATGAGTTTTAAAGATTATTATAAATAGTTATGAATACTGGATATTTCTAAGTTTAATATAAATCTATATATATACATATTTTGCTTGTTTGTCTGTCTTTCCATTTATATTTGTTTTGCTAAATCGGTCGAGCCCAATATTTTTGGGACAATTCACATGACCCCAAGGAAGGTTAATGGATGGTAAAAGTGAAAAACTTGGAAAAAAGTGTTGATACATTTTTGTTTTTAATCTATCAATGCTTACAGAAAAATCCGCAGCATTTTAAGTTTTTCAATTACGAAGAAAAAATGGCCGCTTAAAAAGCAACATTAAAACACTTTATGTGTCTAACTGTATACCTAGTATGAGTAAGTAGGTGTGTGTAGATCTACATATATTTCTAAGAGAAATCTCAAAGCCATGGCTTCACTCTCCCAGAACTACTACATAATTAAACTACTAAATCATTTTTTGTCGTCTCCGACAGTTTGTGTGTTTTCTTATAAAATATAGAATTGACCGTTTACAGTATAAATTGTGTAATATCCAATTTGAGATCCATTACATGAACATTTGCTGCTGCAAAATCTTTGCAATTTCTTCAGCATGTTCAACCATTCAATTGTCACAGGAGCAAAGGGAATTCTAGAGAAACTTCAAATATTAAGGATATTTTTATTACTTAAAACCCTACTAGTAAGGGGAGGGCATATTGAAGAACCGTAACTGAGGAGGAGGGTGGGTGAATGAGACAATTGTGTCGCCCCCCCCCCCCCACTCTCTCCCAAGAATGATCAAATTTAAAGGGACTGTAAAGGAAAAATGAAAGGGGGTATAGGCTGAATCCTTAGCATCTTAGGAGTTGATCGAGCCCCATAAGAGTTCTATCTGATGTTTCTGTCTCGAGAAATTGATATAAGACGGTGTCAAAGATATTATTGATAATATTATTTATAGTCCATATCACGTCACCAGATCTCCCACCAATGGCATTGTAGTATACTGGTCAAATGATACAGACGGAGTCACGTGATAATGATACTGCACTGAAATTGGTATGAGTTCTGGTCACATGATAAGGACGTATTTATTATATTATCAATTATGTTTATTAAAAATGAAAAATTGTTAAACTCAAATAATAATGGGAGCAAGCCTATGTTTCTTAGGCTCCTCCAAGATATTATTTTCGGAATGGTTGTGTATTTGCTGAATATGATCCGTTTAGACCTACTATTTTTATGCAAAATTTTATATATATATACATTTTCGAATAGATTTTATACAGTTTTATATCAATTTCTCGAGACAGGAACATCAGATAGAACTCTCATGGGTCTCAATCAACTCCTAAGATGCTTAGGTTTCATCCTATACCCCCTTTCATTTTCCTTTACAGTCCCTTTTTAAGGTAAAATATATGCTTTTTACTGGGGTTGTCCCCCCCCCCCCAATATTTTGCCTTGTGTCCCTTCCCCCTGGGACGCGTAAAGGGGGGGGGGGGGGGGGGGGGGGGTGCTACACATTTTTAATTTACAATTCCTGCCTGTCTGGCGTCTAGTAACATAGGGAACAGCATTGCTATAAAAAAACCTTTTTGCATTCCTTAAAATGATTTTTTTGCTGTTGATTTAAGAAAAAAGTGAGGCGCGGTTCCTCATTGTTAATCAGACCAAGTTTAGAGGGTAAGATGATTGAATATTTCATTTCAGTATTCTGAACACCCTATTGGAAACAGTAAAACCAATTTTGCATTCTTCTGGAATAAATACAATGAGAAAAAATTGACCATTAATTGAATATGAAGCTTACATATATGATACAATACAGTAGATGGAATGGAAAAAAATAACAAAGTTAGGGAAGCTGTAAACATTTACCAGACAAAAATAAATATATATTATTTATAATTAATGAAAACAACAATAATTCATTTATTAACATTATTATGTTCTGACACAATACAGAGGTTTTACTCTCATACAGGGGCGTATAAAGGATTTTATAATTCTACCTTTGGAGATAAATATTTCCAGGGAGCAACCCCCCTATCCCCCCCCTAAGTAAAGTCCAGAGTGTCACTACATAGAGGTAGAAAACAATTTTGATCTGTATTTTTAATTAACTAACCAAAAAACTTGAACAATAATTGACAAGTGCGCACAGGACATAGTGCCAAACATTAATGTTAACATATTGAAAATCCACTTCTCCTCTCATACCTCCCTATTAAGGCCCCCCCCCTCTCTCCCTTTGATTGCAATGTTAAAATGGAGCCAACCCCATCAATTTTAAACTTTATCATAACATTTTGTATCAATTTTATGTTTTTTAGTCATCATAGGAGTACTGGGCTGTAAATTGAATGTATATATTAAAACAAGACATTCGTAGATATGTATCTTCCCTATAGCCGGCCAAACGGCTGGACCGAATGGGCTAAACATTTTTAAAAGATACCCGGGAGAATCCCGGGGATAAAATAGGGTACAAATTAAAAAATTCAATATATTTTTTTTTCAAATTCCACGGTCAACAAGTCAGCTAGTTAATATTAAAATCAATGCAAAAAAGGGACATTTACTTTGTAATCCCTTATCTGCACAGTACACACTGCACACTCCCTTTATTCGGGATTTTGTTTATTTCTTTGATGACGAGAAGCATTTGCGGTGTTCTGAGTATGATTATTTACAGGGATAAGACTGTAAAGTCGGTCCAAAACTCTAAAAATGTGACGATTTGAAGCTTAATTTGGGTTTCTGCATTCAACTGGATATTTTGATGGTTTATTCAACAGAAATAAACCAGTTTTGTCCTATTAGGAACCCTGAATTAATGCAAGATAACGGACTAAACAAATTCCGTACAATCGTCTCTGAATGCCTGAGAATGTTAATATAAATGCTTATAGTTCATGTTTTAACATAATTTTTAGCAAAATACTTTAAATCTTCTTCTTCTTCTTCTCGTTGTACTGCAGATTTCCCAGGACAGGCGTAAACTTTTAAAAACACATTAAACTAAACCTCATTTGATTTTAGCATTTTTGTCTTTAAAACGTAAAAACTATTGAAAATAAGAAAATATTTTTGAATCTTTATATGCAACAAAACAAGCTTCTGTGTGTACAATGTACATTAAACTATTGAAATTATGTGGTTGAAAAATTATGCCACTTATTCCGAAAAGAAAAGAATTAGAAGGGGAATTTGGAAGCAGGGGGAGGGGAGCAGGGGTAAAAGAGAGGAGAAGAGGTAGCAGGAATATCGGAGATAAGGGGAATATCAATTTGCGGCGGGATGTATGTCAGAAGTCAATGCTAAACAGATCCTTTAAATAGATGTATAGTTAAAAACATACATATGTAGTAAATGCCTTACTCCAACAAATACTTTTAGATTAGTACCAATTCAGGCATATCCTTCCGTATCCTTAGGTATCTGTCTTACAAGACTCAATCACAAACTCCAGGTTGCTCAATAATACTTTAGTCTATATTAAACCAGATACAACTCTATCTGTATTCTCAGGTATCTTGTCTTACAAGATACAACTCAATCACAAACTCCAGGTCACTCAATAATACTTTAGTATCAATATCAATCCGGATTCAACTTTATCTGTATTCTCAGATATCTGTCTTACAAGATACAACTCAATCTCAAACGCAAGGTTCCGCAATAATATCAATGCGGATACGACTTTATCTGTATTCTCAGTTATCTGTCTTAAAAGATACAACTCAATTCGTCTTGTTCGCTACATGATAAAACATTATTCTAACACCACGATATTTATTTTACATAGATAAAAAGTGGAACAGATATATAATTTTTTACTTTTTTCTCCATTCTTCTAACTTCTTTTTTACTTTCTCTTACTTTCGTTTCCTTCTTTTCTTTGCTTTTCTATGTTTCTTTCTTTTCTTCTTAAAAATTCTTTCCTCTCCTCGAATTTAGAAACAAAAAGAATAAATAAGATAAAGGGAGGAAAAAAAGCAACAAAAAAAAGAAAGAGATAATGGAAAAAGTTAAAAGGAAAGAGAAATAAGAAATAATTATAAAAAAGAGGGAAGTACAAGAACAGAAAGTTCGGCCAAAAATGAATATTATATTCATTCCTTGTTTTGTATTTTATGACGTCTCATGTTCTTGTATGAGGAGTTCATCTTTTGATTGATATATACAATATAAAAGGATATATAAATTCATAAAAATATATTTGAAATATTGTTTACAGCGAATATATGTTTTATAAATAATGGATATATTTGTTCTACTGCTTGGTTTTCGGAATACTATCTATCTATCTATCTATCTATCTATCTATCTATCTATCTATCTATCTATCTATCTATCTATCTATCTATCTATCTATCTATCTATCTATCTATCTATCTATCTATCTATCTGTCTATCTATCTATCTATCTATCTATCTATCTTTCTATATATCTATATATCTGTCCTCAGACATATTATCTTTACATCGGATGGGATAAGTTATGAATATAAATGTAGAGTGTACAAAGAACAGGGTGTTCCAAAAATGGGTAAAAATACAAGAGAATAGAATATATATTAGAGGGGAATTTACTAGAAAAAAGTGTAAAACGACCATTTTTTTATAATGTTTCAATATAGACGCTGTGCCTTTCACTTTACAAACGATGATTTTCCGTTATAACTATAAATCAAATAATGTTTTTTATTCACCTAATTCTAATTATAAAGTCTATTTAACAGCTTTAAAAATTCGCAATTGAAATGGATAGTCTAGGGAACATACTGTATTAATGTACTCTACTGCATATAATGTGTGAACATTTACATGATTTGTACACTTTCAGGCTGAAAGGGACTGAAAAAAATCATACCGATGGATTCCCTAAATGCCCCTCTAATATATATTCTATTCTCTTTGGTAAAAATACAATTTATTCATACTTATTTATCAATAGTTGTCATCAGCCTTTTTCTTAGATTAGGAGATTATTTTCATTAAAAAAGTATCATATGATTTATTACTGAAATAATCTGAGTTTTGTTTGAATTATTCAATTTTAAAAAAGGGCGTATACAGAAATAAATCTAGGGGGGGGGGGGGAATAAATTGCGCGAAGAGACAAATTTTTTTGGGGGGCAAACTTTGAAATGTAAATTTAAAAATTTGGTTTCTTGGATATCAGGCATAAATATAAGATACTTTAAAGTTAAAAATACAGTACTTCTAAACTATGTTCTTCGCTCTTCAGGTTTTTAATTGTCGAAATTATTCTGGGGCATCCTGTCCCAGAAAAGCGAAATCAATCTTTTCTATTATTTTTTCCAGACTCTTCCTTATACAATACACTTAATATATATATCAGTCCACTCATATATATCCTAATATACATATATTACTTATACTTAATATATAGCTTGACATCACAATGACAATTTGTATTGTATTATGTATATGTATGTAACAAATGCCTTACTCCAATAGTTCTTTTAGTCTGTATCAATCCAGATCAATCTATGTATTCTTAAGTATGTATCTTTCAGATTCAACTATCTCTCGAACTTAATGTTCTCCAATAATACTTTAGTCTGTATCAATCCAAATAAAACACTCTCTGTATTCCTAAGTATTTATCGTTCAGATACAACTAGCTCTCGAACTTAATGTTCTCCAATAATACTTTAGTCTGTATCAATCCAAATAAAACACTCTCTGTATTCCTAAGTATGTATCGTTCGGATACAACTAGCTCTCGAACTATCAATCCAAATAAAACACTCTCTGTATTCCTAAGTATGTATCGTTCGGATACAACTCGCTCTCGAACTCTATTCTCTCTACACGAGAAATAATATGTGTCTAAGCGTAATAAAGCAAAGGTTCAACTCGCTTATATTTTGGATTTTATAGTACACCTTAATAATATGGACCGATAGGTTTGTTAAGAAATTAATGAACGTAGTTCGGGTACAGATAGTGTTATAACGTAATATAAATAGGTATGTTCAGGTTTACAAAATATGGGGTTTATTACTATATTTATTACATGTATACTGTATATAGGCTTTATATGAAAGCTATAATGAGTTACAAAATATCATGAATAATTATGAAATAATGATCGTTTCCTATAGGTAAAACTATCCTTGTCTTAAAAAACCCGAAAAATGTACGTTTTCTGAAGAAAAAGAACGTTTTTAAAAGTTTATGAAAACTATTAGTATACTAGTTTTGAAAACTCCACTACAAAACGTTTATTTGAAAAATTATCTAAATCTAAGTCATCAATCATTTGTGTCCCTTAAAACAAAACAAAAACTTTAGAACTTGGTACAGTCCTTTTAAATTAACCGAAAAAGAGAAACCAATATCCCTCCTCCCCCCCCCCTCGAAAAGCATGATTTTTCTTCACTATATAGGGTTAACTCTCTCAGTTTTTGCTGCCTGCATTGGCTGCCTGGGTTCCCAGGAATATATTTCTCTCATCACACAAAACAAACAAACAGAACCCTTTCACAAACACACTTTTACAGAACCCTTTCACAAACACACTTTTACAGAACTCTTTCACAAACACACTTTTACAGAACTCTTTCACAAATACACTTTTACAGAACTCTTCACAAACACACTTTTAGAGAACTATTTCACAAACACACTTTTACAGAATCCTTTCATTCACAAACACACTTTTACAGAACTCTTTCACAAACACACTTTTACAGAATGGTTTAATTCAAAAATACACTTTTACAGAACCCTTTCACAAACACACTTTTACAGAATCCTTTCATACACAAACACACTTTTACAGAACACTTTCACAAACACACTTTTACAGAACTCTTTCACAAACACACTTTTACAGAACCCTTTGTCAAACACACTTTTACAGAATCCTTTCATTCACAAACACACTTTTACAGAACTCTTTCACAAACACACTTTCACAAACACACTTTTACAGAACCCTTTCATTCACAAACACACTTTTTTTCTGAATTCCCATTATACAACATATTTTTTAACTTCCAATTTAATTATCCGTCTTCAAACTAATTTAACGGTCCTTGTCAGAGCAAGTTATACATTTTCGTTTTTTCTCTTTTATATTTTTAAATGCAGTTTTAATGAAAAATAAAAAAATCCCTTTAAGTGTAATGTTGAATTATAGACCAAAATGCGACTAAATTAAAATTGAAGAATCAGAACGCATATCCCAAAAAAACTATACTTTCCACAAAACCCTTAAATACATACTTTCCACACACCCAAATTAAACAAACTTTTTTTTCAATATTTTTACATATTTCTGACGATCGAGCACGTTCTTTCCTAGAACTTTTTCCAGACATTTAAATTATCTTGATTCGTCCTAGATCTCAGTTTGTAAAACTGACATAGTTCTAGAGTAGATTGTATGTGTAGATGAAGATACAGCTAGTTGACCGACTTTATATATATCTGACCTAGAATTCATGCTTTATGTTTCAGTGCGATTATAATCTTTCTTGTAAAAACCTGGAGCTAAGGTATAGGAATTGAGTCTTAGCCACACACTCTGCTTTTCTAAACCCTGTATCTTTGGATTCCAATGTCGTAGACCTTAGATATTTCAAACTATGAATTCTGTTAGATCAAACATTGGGTTTTAAAGATATAGGCATTTTAAATTCAGAGTTTGTGGCAAAGACTCAATTCCTTTTGTAGTTTTTAGTGTAAATACTTTTCTATATCTACCTAATGGCGGAAACATTTGATATTCAAAACTTATATTATGTGATATCACAGAGTTCATATAGTTTGAAATATCTATGGTCTACAACGTTGGGTGGCAAAGATATAGAGATTTGGATTTGTTGCAAAGACTCAAATCCTTCTAGACTCAAATCCTTCTTTGCGATAAATTTTGATCACTTGCAAAAAGAATAATTATTTAGTTTGGATAATATAATTTTATTTATTTATTTATTATACATCCTATTTATTCTTTGAACCGACAAATCTGCTGAAAAGTACAATTTAAAATCTCAATTAGGTTCGTTTTCATCTTTGCATTACTAACCCGTAACATCGCAAAGTATCGCAAAAACTTGCATTTTCTGCAAAATCTGCAAACATTCGCTAAATTTGACAAATTTCTAAATTGAGTTTGTGGCCACATCAAGCATGAGTTTATTAGCAGATTTACAGTGATAATCAGAAAACAGTGAAAATTCTCGTCGTCCTCATCATTTTTCTTTAATTCATGATTTTTTAAAATGTATTTATTGTTATAAAATTCCCTTTTGAAAACTAAAAGAAGTCCTTTTTTAGAATTAGCCATTAACTGAATTTTGCGATGTTTCATTTTAACTTTAATTTATAAAAATGGACTGTGAATTTTAATTTAGTAGATAATATGAAATCCACGTTAAAATTTTTTTTTGTGCGACACAAATAAAAAACATGGGATAATATTTATTTATGATTTCTATAATACTTAGAAATAAAATTGCAAGTTTTTAAAAACACAAAAAAAATTGTAATATGAAACCCACTTCAAAGAATTATTTGAGTGTGGCACCAAAATAAATAAACATGAGAAACTTTTTATTTATGGTTTCTTTCATTTTTGAAAATAATATTAAAATTTTCTTTAAAATTTGTTTCAAGGGACCGTTCACTTGTTTGGGTAATTTCAGGGTAAACTAAACAGCCTATCAGCTATTCATTGGTAATAGTCTTACTTTTCAAAGACATCTGTGGCCGGAGAAAAAGCCGATTTTTCGTTCAGAATTTGAGCGCAAAGGAACGGTTCCTTTCTATACACACTATTTGATGATCTGATGAAACATATGCAGTGTGTATATTCATGCAGCCGCTAACTCAATTCCTTTATGGAAGAGTAACTGAAACATAAAAACTACAAATAAAAAAAAATAAGATAAATATTAGAATTAAATAACTAAAAGAAATTTACAGATCTTGTCATTTGTATATAACTATCTTAAATGAGATGACAGTAAAAGAATGTTTTACAATATGGATCAAAATTCAAAAGTTTTTTTTAAATGGACCCAACTTATTCTTTCATGATTATGAATGATGTATGCTTTTATTTAGGTATTTTTTTAACATGGGGCCGTACCTTAGTGAATCGTTGTTTAAGAAAAAATGTACAAAGCAAAGTTTCAATGTATTATAGTAAGGATATATAATATATATATATTTACATATTAGATGGTTTTTGGAAAATAATGGTTCAAGTTTTCTTAAGTATTATAGACAGAATACAAGGATATCTTATATTAGACTTCTCTGTCATTCAACATATATGGATGCAAAGCTAACAAATATACACAGGCTACCTTATATACATATATAGAACACATATTCAAGGCTGGGAGGGGAGGGGGTTGATGGTGGAATGATTGAACCGTTTTATCTTTTCTGGACGAGTCAAGTTAATGTTTTCTTTCTCTAAGGGAGTGACCGGCTATGTAAGGTAGTTGAACTGAGTATGCAGTGTTGTAGAAAACTTCTATCGGATTCATTTGAGACATATAGAACTTAATAATTAAAAAGAAACTAATTCTGAAAACGTATCCACCCCCAAAGTAGAAGTTTTGAACGTCGAATTTGGGCTCAAACTCAGGATTTACAGATCTTTAAAAAGTTTCATATGTCTCAAATGAATCCGAAAGAAGTTTTCCACAACCTGCATACTCAGTTCGACTATCTTACATAGCCGGTCACTTCCTTATAACCAGTTTTTTTAAATAGTTTGAAGAAGTAGGGGTGTAGAAAGGACTGTGAGTGAAAGAACTTACATGCTAGATTAACGACTATTGTCTGTAATCTGTAAACCCCGGTCAAGCTAAAATTATTTGTTTTTCAACTGAAAATTGACAATTTTCAATTGTGGGTTCTTTATTAATAGAAACTTATTGGCTCAATGACGAAATGTTTGAATCTAAAATGAATAACGATGACCCACTTCAATTTCTTGGACTCTATCGAAGAAAGGAATTGTTTAAATAGTTTCAATTAATTATTTAAAAAATCGTCTTAATTAAATGATTTCTTCGAATTTCGTTGACAATCCCTTCCGTCGTCCCATAAATCCAATATTCCCAGATTCCAGATATTATAAGTAAAAACTCGATATTGATTCTTACATCTTAGAAAGATTTATATAGTAACTGTTATATTTAGGTTCAAGGGGTCTGGTGGTCGTAAAATACATGAAAACATTGTCTGGGATTGATGAAGTTGATGTCTATATTTTTTCTAATGTTTGCATTTCTCTAAATCATGCTTCAAGCAATTATATCTGCTTGGAAAGATTATGTCCTGTATTTATGCTTTTTCTTTTTTCTTTATTTTCTGAACTAAACCCAGGTTTCTTTACATTTCTCCTGAGAAAGGTTGACTGTAATGTGTATTCTGTAAATATAAACTACAGGGTGTCCAAAATAAAATAAAATCAAACCTTGATATGTTACCGTTGTCTTTTGTTCTACCCGGAGCAAGATGTAACAAAAGTTACACATCTTTGCTTACTATGTTTTTTCTTGGTGATAATTAGGTAATATTCACCTACACAAATTATTATATTAGAAATAAATTATACCTTACCAAAAAATGTTCTGTACTTTTTAAGTAAACAAATTTTTTCTGTTTTCTGTTTTCAATGGAATTTTTTTAATTTTCAGTATAGAAAAACAATAATATATCTCCATAACAAAGATGTTCTAACTACTATATCTTTGCAACCTGATTGTATAAACCTTTAATATTTCAAAATAAAATTATTTGATCCAATAGAATTCATTGTTTGAAATATCTAAGAGTTATGACATTGGGTTGCAAAGATATAGAAATTAGAACATTAGCGTTTGTGGTAAAGATTCAATTCCTTTCGCTAATCTGTATCTCTTTGTAGTTAGACAGATTTATTTCAATCCTTTTGGATATCTTTGGTTTTGAAGATCAATGATCTAGGTCAATACACGTATGGAGAATCTCTAACCAGAGCTGAAAACTTTAAAATAGAGGATATCGAGATCAATGCTCGATTTCCTCTTTTTCTTAATCTCCAGATTAAATAATGCTTGTTCTCCTCTTGTTATTAATCTCCAGATTAATTAAGCGGTCGGAAAAAGTCCTTAGTCGCTTTAATGCATCCACTGTGGGTATTGTTTTCAGGCGTTGTAGATTAGCACTATCTCTTCATAAGTTTCTGCCTCATATATATTTTTGTAGATTATAATGTCTTGTTAAAAAATGTCATTTATTTATGAGAAAATACAGGTTTCTGAGACACCCTGTATCCAAGATGGAGAGGTTAGAGGTAAAGAAACCACAAGGGAACTATATTAGGTTTAGGTTCAGTATAAATATATTCAACCCCCCCCCCTTCTCTTAGCATGCATGTATCCCCCCCTCCTTTTCTACCCTGCTTCAGATATGTTCTCCCCCCCACTCTTAACCCCTACTGTCTATCTGTCTATCTGTCTATCTGTCTATCTGTCTATCTGTCTATCTGTCTATCTGTCTATCTGTCTATCTGTCTATTTGTCTATCTGTCTATCTGTCTATCTGTATCTCTGTTTATCTGTCTTTCTGTCTATTTGTCTATTCTGTCTATCTGTCTATCTATCCATATGATAAATATTCCTCACGTAGAGTTCAGTGATCTTTTCAAATTCAAAGTAATAAAATACAGACAAACAAGTTGATGTAAATACCAGCTGACAGGCAGTACATAAAAACAGACATCAAGGATATATTTATATATTTTAATTTATTGGCATAAAAACATACATATCTTATACAATAGTTTAGTAAATTAGGAATTCAGTAGCTGAATAGTACAGAGATAACCAGAAAACAATGAAATAGGAAGATCCGACATTATTACAATACTTAAGTGTATTTGGTGTTACAAAGCAAATATTTTTACCAAACACTTATAAAATTACTTATATTGTAAAATGGGTCTGCTTACACTGCAAAATTGCTGTTTTTCATGGTTGTTGAACTTTTTAAAGTTAAAACTTGTTTCTCAAAGTCGTCTTACTATACCATAGTTTTCTGGTTTAGTTTAGTAGCTTAGTGGTTTAGTCGTAAAGAAGTTTAGTAAATTAGTCGTTCAGTAGTCTAGTTGTTTAGAAGTTTAGTAGTTTAGTAGTTTAATAGTTTAGTAGTTTAGTAGTTTAGTAGTTGAGTAGTTGAGTAGTTTAGTAGTTTAGTAGTTTAGTAGTTTAGTAGTTTAGTAGTTTAGTAGTTTAGTAGTTTAGTAGTTTAGTAGTCTAGTATTTTAGTAGTTTAGTAGTTTAGTAGTTTAGTAGTTTAGTAGTTTAGTAGTTTAGTTTAGTATACTAAGGAAACCAGGAGAAGATTTCTCGAATATACCAAACCAAACCTAATTAGTGGTTAAGTTTATACAGGCCTTGGTGTCAAAATAAAGACACAGCTTTGATCAAATACACTTTAGCTTAACTCGATGAAGGATACAAATTTGGCTTTTTCAGTTATTTTTTAACCGACCATATATGTCATTTTTTCAACAAATTTCAGTCTGACAAATCTCTTCAGTAGGTGAATATTATTTACGAGATGTGATCAACAAGTTCCGCTAAAAAAATGTTCAGGGGTGCTTCCAGAAGTTTCAGTCCTGTATTTTTTTTTGAAATTTCACTTTGTCTATACCGGATTATTTTAAGATCTTTGTTGTAATGCACGAAGCGTACTGTCAAAAGTAACTAGCTTCGTTCGTCACAACAAAAAAAATTTCCGAATGGTCTCAAACTTGATCCATCAGAGTCTGTTTAAGACCCTTTAAGAGCAATCAAAAGAAAAAAGAGATTGAGTATTGTAGGTGTAAAGGGCTTTTGAGGATGTATCTGGTTTTGATTTACATTTGAGATCAATAATCAATGTAATCCCTTTGGTCCTTAATCAATTTAATCAAGATCTTTGTCATTTCTAAATCTTGCTTTACAACTGTGTTTACAATGTAAAAGCATATATCAGGCCATCTGGCAAACATACTTCTTGAACCCTTGCTTATATGGTTTGAACAATTTTCAATATTTGTTGGGTTTAAGAGTTCTGCTTGGTTTTTGCATTGTCTAATACAATTTTTTTTGGGGGGAAACAAAGCCTCCCTTTCTCTGATCCATATTCTAGATATTCCTATGCTGTGACAACGAAGCTAATCCACCTCCAGGAGAACATTCCTTACATCACAACAACAATCTGATTGACGCCAACCTTACCAAAAATGTATCAAATACAAATATAGTGAACTTTTAAAAAAAAATTTAGACCTGAGACCTCGTAGAAAACTGTAAAATTGTTGGAGTGAACTCTAAAGAAACAGATAAATCGCCTCAAACCTTTATTTTCTCAACACTTTATCTTAGCAACCTGATGGTGCACATCTCTGATATTTCAAACTTTGATAACTTAGTCTTGCAAATTTTAAAATGTCAACGTTCTTCAAAAAAAGACATGAGGATTAAAAAATTAGAATTTTAGGAAAGTAATTAATAGTGCCTTTATAAATATGAGCTCAAATTTGTTTTTATAGTAAATGTACGTAAAATCAAGTCTTTGCCACAAACTCCGATTTTAATTCAAAGGTTTTTACCATCAGATTTCAAGATATGGGGGTTAGAATTTGTGGCAAAGATTTGATTTTACGAACTGTTTTCGCATCTTTAAGTTTTGAAGATTCTGTGCAGAGATAATCTTAAAATTTATAATTAAAGCTGAATATTTTATGTATAGAATAAGAGTGAAGATCAAATAAACTTTTAAACAACTCTAACTTTACTCATTTCAAGTATCAAACATATTTGCAAAATTTTTCCAAGCCTCCTTTCAAGCAATTCCTCCAACTGGCATGCCGTTTGAATTTAGAAAATATACAATAAAACACAAAAAATTAGAGAAAATTAATTTTTGAGATGTAAAACCAAGCCATTTTAGTTTACAACGGGATTTTACAGTAAGAAATGATTGTGCAGTATATTCTTTGATGAAAAGAGTAAAGTACACCTTCATAATAATTTGTTATATGTGCGTAGAGATAATAAAACTAAAAATTTTTTTTTGTATTTAGAGAGTGTAAAACGTGTCAAAACTAAATATTACCAAAACGCTTATTTTAAGAGATCCTCAAGCAATCCCCGGTTTTCAACAGCACCCTTGAAAGCTTTGTCCGATCATGTATAGATTAGATATGCGAATTTTTCATCCTTTAAAATATTTATTTTTGTTTTTAGGTTTTCTATGAAAGTAACTTGCGCATTTCTTGCTTATAAAAGCAATGGGTAAACTTTCGGAAATAAACATGTTTCGAGTCGTAAAAACGATGGTAAATTCCACATTTTTAATCAGATTAATGTTTCAATGGTAGCGTTGTCAACTAGACACTGCCAGCTTTGCAATGAGGGTTACTTGAAATTGCGCTTAAAGTCTCTTTAACACTAAACATGTATCTATATACTTTGCTTGTCTGTTTGTTTGTAGCCAATAATCGTCAAAACGGCTGAACCGATCCGGCCCATATTTTTTGTGAGACCTGACCAGACCCCAGGGAAGGTTTATGAATGATAAAAAAATACGCCTACAACATAAGTCGATTTCCATAAAATGTTTAAAATCCACGAATTTTTTTTTATAAAATCTTCGAAGTTTTTGTTTTTGATTTACCATGTACACAAAGAGAAAATGTTTAAATTGAAATAGTAGATGGCCGCCAAGCGCCCTGAATGCCTAGTACACTAAACCTGTTTATTCTGAATATATCTAGAGTATCCCAATATTTAGGTAAAATCATGCTAAGCTAAACCAACTGTACTTTTAAAGATCTAATCAAACAAGTTCTGGTTTGTATTACACTGAGAGCACAGTTGGTTTCAGATCTTCTTGTTATACATCAGTATACGCTTGCTCCAGGGATCTTCATATCTTTACAAACAATATCATAAGTAGAAATAATTGTTTTATAAGGATATTTAAAATATATTCATTTTTCATATTCAATTTTCCGGCATTCTATTTAGTAATTCTAAGCTTATAAATGCTTGTTTTTTTGCTGAAATAAAATTTAATTTTTATGCATGGGGTTAGGGTGGAATATTTATATTTTTATAGATGTGAAGATCTGTATAATTTAGATCCAATAGAACTTTTGGATTTATGATACTTCGAACAGTAAGAATGAACTTCAGCAATGAATTAAGAAGTGTCAGATTTTTACTTTTTAAGAAGTATTCTAAATGTTGCTGGAGTGATAAAGTCCAATGGTTCCACCCTGGAAGTGTTAAAGCAGAGATACATACTGGGCATGCAATGGTAAACAAGCTAGAAGACTCCGGTGGAAAAGGTATGGCTGAAACCCTGTTTAACCTCTATAAGAACTATGATACAAATATGATCAACATGGGGAAATTAGTATCAGCGATTGAAAAAACAGGGATCAGAAGATCCGACCCCAGACTCTCAAACATGCTGCATAAAATATCAAAATATAAAGCACTGCATGGTGTGTCATTAAATAACCTGAATGTAGATATCAACACATTCTATGATTTAACAAATGAACATCTTGTTCTCGTGAATCAGATTGCAAAGCAAGATGTTGTTATTCCTGACTGGGCATCCTTTAATGAGCAGATCACTGAGATGTTTAATAAATGTAAGACTAATCAAGGAGGAGAGGTCGCTTCTTATATTCCACAGTTGGCTGCTTATGATCCAGACCTTTGGGGGATGTCAATTTGTACAATTGACGGACAGCGCTTCTCATTGGGAGATGTAAACACTAAATTTACAATTCAATCTTGCTCCAAACCATTTACATACGCAATCTGTCTGAGTGAGCTTGGGAATGAAGGGGTACATAAGTATATTGGTCAAGAACCATCAGGTAGAAACTTTAATGATCTGTCCTTGGATCCATCAAACAAACCACATAACCCAATGCTGAATGCTGGAGCAATTATGTCTTCTGCATTGATCTTACAAAATATATTACCCAGGGAAGGAGTGGCAGAGAAATATGAATTTCTTTTGAAATACATGACAAGAATGGCTGGCAATGAAGTCATTGGATTCAATAATTCTGTATTTCTATCTGAACGTGAGAATGCATACAGAAACTTTGCTATGGCTTACTACATGCAGGAGAATAAATGTTTTCCAGAAGGAACAGATTATACTTCCAGTCCTGCAGTTTAGAGGTTACTTCAGAATCCTTATCTGTATTAGGAGCTACTTTAGCTAATGGTGGAATTTGTCCTATTACCGGGGAAAATGTACTTAACCCCTGTGCTGTAAGAGATACTCTTAGTCTTATGTACAGCTGTGGTATGTACAATTACAGTGGACAGTTTGCGTTTAAAGTTGGGCTTCCTGCAAAGTCTGGTGTAAGTGGATGCGTGTTACTTGTAATCCCAAATGTGATGGCTATTTCTCTGTGGTCTCCACCAATCGACAGTATTGGGAACTCAGTTCGGGCATTGCAATTCTGTGAAGAATTAGTTAATGTATACAGTTTCCATAGATTTGAAACTCTCTGTAATCGTGTCTCCAAGAAGACTGATCCAAGAAGACTACCTCATGAGCTAAAAACAATGAACACTCTTTCCTTACTTTTCTCAGCAGTAACTGGAGATCTTGCTTCTTTACACAGGTAAAATAAGGAAACTGACAATTGTTTTTTTTAGATTAAAAGGAGTGACTGGCAATTTATTGTAGTTGAACTGAGAATGCAGAATGAGAATATCTTATTCTTAACAAATTTCTTCGCAGATTTCTTGAAAATTTTCAAATGTCGTCTTTTTAATACAAATTGCAGGATATCTACAGAAAATGTTTGTGAACAATGATACATTACAGAAACTAAATAGGATTAGTTATTTTCGATGATATTTAACTATCTGTTCCTAAACAACAACGAATTTTTGTTACATTTGTCGTGGTCGTCATTGAATAATTTTTAAAAGACTGATTTTCCAAATCATCCCTCAAAAATGAAAAATCGATGAGGATTTTAAAGACTGAATTTGCGTAGTATTAATTTATAATACTACGTTCTCAGTTCAACTATTATACATTGCCGGCCAGTCCCTTTAAAGCACTCAGGATTAACAATGGGCTCGTTTGATTTAAAAAATTTAATTTTAATTGTTTGTGAATGATCCATTTCGTTAGTTTTTTTTTTCAATCGTTCAAACTAAATAATTTTATTCGTTCTAAAATTTATTGTTAATTTTCAATCTATTTCGTTTGTTTTCTCACCATGGACAATCATTCAGTAAAATCGTTTGTTCAATAAAATCATTCGTTCAGTAGAGTACTATTTCAAATTGTTTCCAGTCAAACCAATAGCAGATGAATATTGCCAACTCTTTTGTGTCAATTGTACCATCACATTCAAGATTATTTATTCAGGCACTACCTTCAAGGAGTTGATATGACTATCTGTGACTATGATGGAAGAACTGCATTGCATCTAGCTGCTTCAGAAGGCAGGATGAATGCGATCAAGTTCCTGCTGGAGACATGCAGAGTTCCCCCCAGTCCCCAGGACAGGTGGGGACATACACCTCAGGAGGAGGCCTTCAGATTTGGACATGATGAAGTCGGAGCATTGTTGGAAAGATTTGAAGCTAAAAAATAAAGTTTAATTTTGTGCATTTTTTCATAACTACGAATGTCTCTAGTTCAAAAAGTATGTTTTTGCTAGATTAGATCTACTACATTTTTTAAGGGACTGTAGATGAAATTTAAAATGACTCACCATCTATGGAGTGGCTACATTGATATTAAGGTTGCAGGCTCTCACGTAAAAATCTCTGACAATTTTGACAATCACTTCTTGAAAACTTAGGCTGAATACAAGTGCTTATTTAAAAATGTACATGTCTAAGGCTGAAGAGAGTTAGTGATGAAAATCAAAGGCTAAGACCGGCGTCGCGACACTTAAAAGTCGTCCAAGTATTGAAAATTGATGCTAATTTGTGTTAATATCGTGATGTGCCTTCAGATGGTTAGTTTTGGGGTCGATTTTGCATATATTTTCTTTCGGAAATAAAGTTTGACGTAATGTAAGAAAAGAAAACGTTTTCTAAATTTCTTATTTTAGCATTTTCTTTTTTTTTGCAAAAAAATGATATATGTAAAACGTCCAAAAAAAATTTTACTTCTAAGATTTGAAAGTTTTCTTTTATTATGTCTTTATCCTAAAAACAAAACAAAAAACGAAAAACGATCGATCCAACTCGATCGTTTTTGCAATTGTTTTGGAATTATTTTGGGACGTTTTACATATATCAATTTTTTGCAAAAAAAAGAAAATGCTAAAATAAGAAACCGATTTACATATACCCCATTAAACCTTTGTTAGATCAAGATCCGAGGATTTACAATGATAACCCATTAAACCTTTGTTTGATCAAGGATTTACAATGGTAATCCATTAAACCTTTGTCTGATCAAGGATTTACAATGGTAATCCATTAAACCTTTGTTTGATCAAGGATTTACAATTTAAATCCATTAAACCTTTGTTTGATGAAGGATTTACAATGGTAATCCATTAAACCTTTGTCTGATGAAGGATTTACAATGGTAATCCATTAAACCTTTGTTTGATCAAGGAGATTCACAATGGTAATCCATTAAACCTTTGTCTGATGAAGGATTTACAATGGTAATCCATTAAACCTAACTAACCAGATTGAGCAGCATTTGGCTTCTTCAATTTGAAATCAAATGTGTTTGGTCTATAATTCAATAATCATTTGCTTTACGGATTTGTTTATTTCATACATTTTCATTCAAAATGCATATGCCGACAAAAAAGTAGTTAAGAAATTATGTTTAATGGGTCAAATTGTGATCGAAAGTCACAGCTTTCTGGAACACTGGCAGAACCGTTAAATCCTCGTGAGTTGACAATGGTACCCTTGAAACCTTATAATCTGATCAACAATGTGAAAAATAACGTCGTTTTTCTGACTTTAACAAACAGACAGACAAGCAAAGTATATATGGATTAAAATTTTAAATTCAGCCTATTTCTTTCTTAGTCTTCACTGCACATAAATCCGCAAAATAAATCTCAATTAGAAATTATATATTTTAATATAAATACGAGTGTATCTACTAAACTAAACTAAAGACTACAGTACAAATTCATTTACCATGCAGCTTTAATATATACACTGGACAATTAGGGCGCTTTGCGCCACTATTCCTATTAACAATTTTAGCTTTGAACTCTGAAAGTCGCCATTTGTAATCTATTTCACGTATTTTCTGTTTTAAATGATGCATTTTCAAAAAGAAATCGGCATATTTTCTTGTCAAAATTTTAAACAGCCATAAACCTTTCCTGGAGTCATGATGTTTTACGTGTATTGGATACAAACGGACGGACACCCAGACAAGCAAAGTAAAAATAAAAACTAGGCTTCTAAGGCACTTTGCATTTGGATTTAAAAAATATTTTTATTTTTTAAATATTTTTAAGGCAAATTTTTCCAATTCTTAAGATCAATAAACCTTTCCTGGGATCACGTAAGTTGCCTTACAAAGTTTGGCCAAATCTGCTCAACCTTTTTTGCGTTTCTTGGAAACAAACAAACAAACAAACTGACAGACAGACATGCAAAGTATAAATATACTAGGCTTTCAAAGTTTCAATAAAAAATCGTGCATTTCTTAATAAATCTTCATGGATTTTCAAAATTTTAAAAAAATCGAATGTTGGAGGCTAATTTTTGAAATTCTGGTTTTCCATAAACCTTGCCTGGGGTGATTTGAGGTTCTATACAAAATTTGGGCCCGATCGGTTCAGTCGTTTTGACGTTTATTGTATGCAAACATCCTAACAGACACCCAGACAGACAAGCAAAGTACATATATAGGTAGAGAACATTAGCGAATGTGATGTTAAAAGGCCTTGAACAGAGAGAGAATTTGCGGGGTTCTTATGTTATTCTGCAAATCTGAGATGAGATTTTAAAAGCTTAAACCCGAGTGAAACCCAGAATTGGTCTCAGATAGAACCCACGTCAGGATTGGCTCTGATTCGACCAATTAGAGACTGCTTAGAAAGCTTTCTCTCTGTAGCAGACAGATTACTAGCAGATCAGCTGTGACAAGGAGATGTAAATTTCGAAAATTCGAACTTTACTTAGGGTTAGGGTTAGTAGGGTTTCCAATCGGAATTCCGTTGCGCCCAATTGCGCGGAATTGCACGCAATGGTTGCTTCCGCTTGCGCCATTTCAGTGCGCGCAATTGCGCTATAATTGCGAACAAGGAAGCCATTAAATATTGGGGGAATTGCGTGCAACGGAATTGCTTTTCCATCTAAAATTCAATAATTTTAACTGTGACTTACAAATTTTTGCAGAATCAGAAGATGGAAATATCTCTGTAGATTTTAAAATAATCAAGGCCTGAGTTTAACAATTGATTTAACAGTTTTCAAATTTAAAAGTTTCTTGTGGTTAAGCTACTAATTAACAATTTAATATCATACATTTTTCATTTGTTCACATTTGATGAACATAACAATGGAAACATTTTGGTTGAAATTGTAAGGTTTATGTTTAGTCAAAATTAGATATTTTGCTACAGTGAGAACCAGAAAACTATGGTACAGAAAAACAACATCACAGTGTATTTGATGTCGTTACAAAGCAAAAAAAACGTTAATTAGTAACTTATTAAATGACTTGTTTAATTAAATGGGTTTGCGTGAGTCTAAAATGTCCTCTTTCTATATCAGAATTTTCTGGTAGGTTATCAAGCTGCAAATGAAAATTATAAAGCAAAGCATTTGTGACATAAATGTTAATGAAGATCAGTTTATTGTATGCCACTACCAAAGTTTAAATTGAGTTTTTGTTGCATTTATTGAGTGCCATAAGGTTTAAATTGAATATTATAAAAAAGAAATTGAAACACAAATGCAAGAAAGTTGGACGGTATTGCGCGCTATGGCGCACAATTTTTGTTGCGTTTATTGCACGCAAGTATGACGGAATTGCGCGCAATTAAATTTACTTGCGTGCAAGGGCACGCAATTGCGCGCAAGTAAAAGCATCTTGCGTTGGAAAACCTAGCTTAGATACATTATTTATAAAGTATGTTTATTTCATACCTTTGATCAAATATCACACTAAAAATAATTCCCGAGATTTTAAATGTATAAATATAAAAGTTCTTTCGAAATTTACTATCATCAGCTGCAGAAGACCCGAGCCTAGAAAAGAGAAAAACCCAGGGTGGATGGTTTTTACTAAACTCAAGGCCATCCAAAACCCGGGTCTTTACTTGAGCTTTACTTGGGTCTTAGCAGACGCAAAGCCCGGGTTTTACTCGAGTTTAAGCTTTTAAAATCTCATCTCTGGTGTTTTGTATATTGAATTTGGAGTTAATTGTGGCTTTCCATCCCCTTCCTTTCTGGGAAGACGAAAATAGTTATAAAAATATTCTGGCTGAAAAAAAAACAGAATCTTTCCAATTCACTTTAAATTAAATACTCCAAAACTTTTGAATTTCTTTTTATCTGAAAATCTAAACACAAACATTATCAAAATTTTTTGTGCTTTCGAACCTTCAAAATTGTCATGGATACTTAGAATTTTGTTCTGATTTTGTGGCCAGAATTTGTTGTGAATCTGGGGATTAAGCATTGAACTCCATCTTATGCAGATAAAATAAATTTTTGCAGGATTTAAGGATATCTTTAATTAAGGGATAAAGCATTTATCCTTGAATTTCAAAATGCCCGTATTGAATATCGCGATTAAGTATTCAGGATTAACAATAACCCTCTACTTCCCACATTTAAAACTAACAAAAATACTTGTTGCTGCAATAATATCAATATTTAAACAAGTCATTAAACCAGATCAATAAAAGATGTTATTAAAATATATTCCAATCTTGTATTTTGTACTTTAATACGGGATAGATAGATAAACAGCATGAGTTGCATGAAGTACTTTAAAGTACTGCAAAAAAAACATTAAACTGTTTAATAAAAAAAACTTTGCGGGGGAACTCCACGTGTCCATGTGTATTTTCCTTCTTAACCTTTCTTTTTATGTTACAGTGATTTTACTTTCTTTTATTTTTGAAAAATATTTATTTTTTAGCTTTCAAATTTAAAAAAGCAATATCTTTACTCTGAGATTAAAAAATATTTGAATTAAAAATATAATGAAAGTCAGCATTTTTGGGGCTATGACGTCAGTGAAAAACTTTCACTGAATTTCCATCCCCCCCCCTCCCTCTGTTCAGGCAGAATGTTTTTTATGAAACGGTCAATTTGAATATCCCCAGTCGGACACAGGGAATCGAGACAGAATATTCTTCACAAAAGTAAAATTTACAGAAATGTTTATAATCGAAATAGAGAAAATTTCAAAACAGTTTTTATTTTTTCTGATTTTTAAAGTGTCATTTGTTATATATTTTGTTAATTGTACTTTTAATATAAAAGCCAAAAGTTTAAAATAAATTTATTACTGTTTTTAAAGATGCAATCTTTTACTATTCTGGTTTTATGCATAGCAGTTGATCTTAGACTTTAAGTGACCCAGTATATATAAACATACCTATACAAAGCTGTTTCATTCAAAGTACGAAAGCAGAAGAAAACAGATTTATTCTATCACGTAAAAGTGTAAAAACAAATATGAAGTCAAGAAGAAGAGCACAAGAGGCAGGATCAATGCTTCTAAAATATATTCAACCATCCTCTGTATCTAGAAACAACAAGAACTGGTTTCATTCTGCAGTAAATACTGAACCTAAAGTAGAATTACATACTGGAGCTGCTGTAGTGGATAATTTAAGAAATTCTGACGGGAAAGGTATTGCTGAGACAGTGTTTAACCTCTACAAGAACCAAGAAACTCACATGATGAATATGAGTGAGATATTTACAGTTATTGAAAAATCAGGGATCAGAAGATCTGATCCTAGACTCGCAACTTTCTTGTCTAAACTTTCTATTCTTCATGAACATCTAGGAGAAAAAAACACTACACTTAGCAACTTGCATGTTGATGAAACCACATTTTGTCAACTAACCGAAGATAACCTTGTTTTATTAAATCAGATTGTCAGGAATGATATCATTATTCCTGACTGGAAATCCTTCACTAATCAGATTACTGAGATGTTTAATAGATGCAAAGACAATCAAGAAGGAGAGGTCGCTTCTTATATACCACAGCTGTCACGTTACAACCCAGACCTCTGGGGAATGTCAATCTGTACAATTGACGGTCAGCGCTTCTCATTGGGAGATGTTAATGAGAAATTTACTCTTCAGTCCTGCGTCAAACCATTTACATATGCAATCTGTCTGAGTGAGCTTGGGAATGAAGGTGTGCATAAGTATATTGGTCAGGAACCATCAGGTAGAAACTTTAATGATCTGTCCTTGGATACATCAAACAAACCACATAATCCAATGCTGAATGCTGGAGCCATGATGTCATGTGCATTAATTCTCAAAAAGATATTTCCTTGTCTTGGTTTAGCAGAGAAATATGATTTTCTGTTGAATTATTTGAAAAGAATAGCAGGTGGAGAATTCATTGGGTTCAACAATTCTGTATTTCTATCTGAACGTGAGAATGCATACAGAAACTTTGCTATGGCTTACTACATGCAGGAGAATAAATGTTTTCCAGAAGGAACAGATATCCATGATTGTTTAGACTTATACTTCCAGTCCTGCAGTTTAGAGGTTACTTCAGAATCCTTATCTGTATTAGGAGCTACTTTAGCTAATGGTGGAATTTGTCCTATTACAGGGGAAAATGTTCTAAATGCCTCTTCTGTTAGAGATACTCTTAGTCTTATGTACAGCTGTGGTATGTACAATTACAGCGGACAGTTTGCGTTTAAAGTTGGACTTCCTGCAAAGTCTGGTGTAAGTGGATGCGTGTTACTTGTAATCCCAAACTTGATGGCAGTGGCTCTGTGGTCTCCACCAATCGACAGTATTGGAAATTCAGAACGAGCATTGCAATTCTGTGAAGAGCTGGTTGAAGTTTACAGTTTTCATAGATTTGAAAACCTTAACAACCTAGTCTCTCAGAAAATGGACCCAAGAAGACAAACTCATGAGCTAAAAACTCTCAACACACTTACTCTTCTATTCTCTGCAGTTGCTGGAGACGTTTCTTCCCTACACAGGTATACCTTGGGGTTCCTTCACAGCAAGGAATTTCATGCACAATTTTCTCGATTTGTTACACTTTTCCCAAATACTTGCCTACAACGATCAATTCTTATTAATTTTGAAAAATAAAAACTTTAAAATTTAAGTAAGTTTAGAACAGAATTATGCCCTATTTTGCTTGCAATGAAATTTATAGTTTATTTCATGGATAGCTTATTACTGTAACAGTGAGGCCTTTTAAGTAACCTCGTGCTTCATATCTTAGGGGTGTATTTTTATTATTTTTTTTTTACATCAATCAGTCTTGCATTGGCTTTATGTATAACCTTTTTTTCAGGCACTACCTTCAAGGAGTTGATATGACCATCTGTGACTATGATGGAAGAACTGCATTGCATCTAGCTGCAGCTGAAGGCAGGATGCATGCTGTTAAGTTCCTGCTGGAGACATGCAGAGTTCCCCCCAGTCCCCAGGACAGGTGGGGGCATACACCTCAGGAGGAGGCCTTCAGGTTCGGACATGATGAAGTCGGAAGATTCTTTGATAATTATCTAATCTGAGCTGGAAACTTTATAATGGTGGATATCGAGATCAATGCTTGATCCTCTCTGTTTTCGAGACTAGCCTGATCTTGCACTTGTATCCTGAAAAGTGTACAAAATTCAACCAATAAGAGTGGCGTATCAAAAGCCGGGAAATTTGAAATTTTGCGCGCCATTTAGGATTAATATACAAAAGCGAACTCTCTAATTTTTAAAACCCGGTTTTTGAGTTTTTGTTCTTAATCGGAGATTAAGCATTGGACTCGATATCCACGATCCGAGAGTTTCCTTCTCTAACAATTGATTTGGACAAATTTTCAATAAAACATATATTTTTTAATAAATAAAAAGTTAATGAAATAAATATTATCCTTGTAAATATATTTTTTATTTTATTTTACCATGTGGGGTGGGGTGGTGTCAACAAACAGGGTTTATTTTTTACAGAGTCTGCTAAAAAGATTTTCTATTAAGTAGAATTTTTATTGTGTGTATTTATCAATCGATGCCTAAAGTAAAATGAACAAGAAAAAACATATTAAATGTTAGAAATTTTCACTTGCTTTTAGTGTTACACTTTTTAAAATTTGAAGAATGCACAATGTATAGTTTTTTAACATTCAGTTTTTTTACTTTTTGGCGGCTCCCGAAAAATTTACGAGCTCTCTCATGTTTTAGATTGTATTTTCTAAACATTTACGTTTAATCAATCTTGAGTGTATTCAACGTTGTTATGAAACAAATAGTTTTAGAAGTAGCTTTAAGATAAACTCTATGATTGCCGTGTTCCATGTTTAATAGAATACTTAAAATCATAACCTGAGTCTGACACTCGTCTTACTATTTCACAGTTTTTTGGGTCTCATTTTTGTGGCAAAATGTTGATAAAAAATTCATTAATTCATTACAAATTTTATATTCAAATTAAAAATGTTATTGATTGAGAAATACAATTTAGCTCCTCACATTCCCTGGTTTCGTGAAAACAGTTTTGAATTTAATGGAAATATTGAGGAACTAATCCCTATACTTCTCGTAACCATTATTTTCATGATCATGTTTTATTAATCAAATTTTCAATTAATTAAACCATTAAACCATCATTTATTTAATTGATCCAAATACTTTGATTTATCATTAAAACAAGCTAACTTCATCTATTACCCCCCCCCCCTACCTCCTCCAACCCTTCCCCCTCCACCGTGTAAAGGACCTGTTACACATTTGGCCCATGTGGCCTGTGGTAGCTGTGATATATAGGAAGGAAAAGGACTCATGGAGAAAACAAAATATGGATGGAAAATTATGAACTTTTGAATTTTGCCCACAATGACAATGGCCTATCCTTCTGTACGATGTAATTTTTTTTTCGTTTTATAATTTTTACAATGATTCTTACCTGTAAACATTAATACGGTTATCATGACAAAAACTTTTATTAACATCAGTTGATCGATATCCATTTACACGGGTTATATTCAATGTAAGATATGGAACAAACTGATCACTTGTCTCAGACTGTAATTTTCTAATCCTTATATATTTGCAATCTTTGAAAACAGAATTCTTTGTTTAAAATATCGGATTCTAATTTAATACTTGTAATTGTAAATTAAGTACTTAAGTTGAGAATTATTTATTGATGTGAAAAATCTTGGTTTACATAAATCTATCTAGAAAGCAAAAACCTTTGTTTTTTTTTCTTTATGTAAATAATTTAATGTATTTTGCAACTGATTTAAATAAATAAAGAACAAAATCCATGAAAAAAACAATTACTGCAATCACAAAAAAACTTTTTGACAAAATAACCTTCTCTAAAATAAAAATTTGATCTGAAACCAAAACAACAATGTTTCTTTACTTCTTGGATGCAAAATTAAAACCCGAAACATCATGTACTTCGGAGTCTTTTATTTTAGCATTTGACATTTTTTAGTTTAGGGTGCGATGTGTCTTTTAAAAAAGAATATATCCTAATATCCTATCTATTGTTGATATATCCATGAATTAAAGAACATTACGGATCCTAATATCCTTTCTATTGTTAATATATCCATGAATTGAAGAACAGTACGGATACTAATATCCTTTCTATTGTTAATATATCCATGAATTGATAAACAGTACGGATCCTAATATCCTATCTATTGTTGATATATCCATAAATTGAAGAACAGTACGGATCCTAATATCCTATCAATTGTTAATATATCCATGAATTGAAGAACAGTACGGATCCTAATATCCTATCTATTGTTGATATATTCATGAATTGAAGAACAATACGGATCCTAATATCCTATCTATTGTTGATATATCCATGAATTGAAGAACAGTAAGGATCCTAATATCCTATCTATTGTTGATATATCCATGAATTGAAGAACAGTAAGGATCCTAATACCCTATCTTTTGTTGATATATCCATGAATGGAAGAACAGTAAGGATCCTAATATCCTATCTTTTGTTGATATATCCATGAATGGACAAACTAATCAATTTAGTAAGGAAGCAAGGGCAGGGGGGCACCCTCAACCATTTATCATAGTAATATAAGGGGTTAACCAGGTACATATTTATATACATTAACACTCAGATATAGATATATCAAGACTCAAATATAAATATATAAAGATATAAATATAAATATATCAAGACAGAAATGAAAATATATCTAGACTGAAATATAAATATATCAAGACAGAAATATAAATATATCAAGAGATAAATATAAATATATCAAGACAGAAATATAAATATATCAAGACAGAAATATATATATCTAGAGTGAAATATAAATATAGCAAGACAGAAATATAAATATATCAAGACAGAAATATATATATTAAGATAGAAATATAAATATATCAAGACCGAAATATAAATATATCAAGACAGAAATATATATATATATATCAAGACAGAAATATATATATTAAGACAGAAATATAAATATATCAAGACATAAATATAGAAATATATATATTAAGACAGAAATATAAATATATCAAGACATAAATATATATATCAAGACAGCAATATAAATATATCAAGACAGAAATATAAATATATCAAGACATAAATATAAATACATCAAGTCAAGACATAAATATATATATCAAGACATAAATATATATATCAAGACATAAATATATATATCAAGACATAAATATATATATCAAGACAGAAATATAAATACATCAAGACATGAATATAAATACATCAAGACATAAATATATATATCAAGACATAAATATATATAAATATAAAGAGTGAAATATAAGAATATCACTACAAGCTAGGCAGAAGGGGAAGGTTGTATGCAATATTACTGGAAAGACTTAATGACCTCGTTGCTAAGATCTTAAGCTGGGTTTTATTCTACGCACAAGGATCAGAAAAGCCAAGGAATTGAATCTTTATTACAAACTCAGATTTTCTAATCCCTTTATATCTTTAATTTCACTCCTATTTTGTAAACAATAATTTAGTTTACTTTAACAGTAAAAAAAAAATAATTTATTGACCTTCAGGTGTTTATTTATTACATTTATTTTAAATGATTATCAAAGAATCTTCCGACTTCATCATGTTTGAACCTGAAGGCCTCCTCCTGAGGTGTATGCCCCCACCTGTCCTGGGGACTGGGGGGAACTCTGCATGTCTCCAGCAGGAACTTGACAGCATGCATCCTGCCTTCTGCTGCAGCTAGATGCAATGCAGTTCTTCCATCATAGTCACAGATGGTCATATCAACTCCTTGCAAATGGTGCCTAAATAAAATAAAAAGAAACTTATTAAAAATTTAGACCTAGTGCTTAAGCTTTAATGATGAATAATCAATTTCAAAAAAACTGTTTTGACATACCTATTAAGAGAAGAAACATCTCCAGTAATAGCAGCAAAGAAAAGGGTCAGAGAACCATGAGTTTTTTCTTCATAGGATTGTCTTCTTGGGTCTATCTTCTGTGTGACAAGGTTGTTGAGGTTTTCAAATCTATGGAAACTGTATACATTAACTAATTCTTCACAGAATTGCAATGCTCGAACTGAGTTCCCAATACTGTCGATTGGTGGAGACCACAGAGAAATAGCCATCACATTTGGGATTACAAGTAACACGCATCCACTTACACCAGACTTTGCAGGAAGCCCAACTTTAAACGCAAACTGTCCACTGTAATTGTACATACCACAGCTGTACATAAGACTAAGAGTATCTCTTACAGCACAGGGGTTAAGTACATTTTCCCCGGTAATAGGACAAATTCCACCATTAGCTAAAGTTGCTCCTAATACAGATAAGGATTCTGAAGTAACCTCTAAACTGCAAGACTGGAAGTATAAGTCTAAACAATCATGGATATCTGTTCCTTCTGGAAAACATTTATTCTCCTGCATGTAGTAAGCCATAGCAAAGTTTCTGTATGCATTCTCACGTTCAGATAGAAATACAGAATTATTGAACCCAATGACTTCATTGCCAGCCATTCTTGTCATGTATTTCAAAAGAAATTCATATTTCGCTGCCACTCCTTCCCTGGGTAATATATTTTGTAAGATCAATGCAGAAGACATAATTGCTCCAGCATTCAGCATTGGGTTATGTGGTTTGTTTGATGGATCCAAGGACAGATCATTAAAGTTTCTACCTGATGGTTCTTGACCAATATACTTATGTACACCTTCATTCCCAAGCTCACTCAGACAGATTGCGTATGTAAATGGTTTAGAGCAAGATTGAATTGTAAATTTAGTGTTTACATCTCCCAATGAGAAGCGCTGTCCATCAATTGTACAAATTGACATCCCCCAAAGGTCTGGATCATAAGCAGCCAACTGTGGAATATAAGAAGCGACCTCTCCTCCTTGATTAGTCTTACATTTATTAAACATCTCAGTGACCTGCTCAGTAAAGGATGCCCAGTCAGGAATAACAACATCGTTTCTGATAATTTGATACAGAAGAACTAGATTGTCATCAAGAAGTTTATAGAATGTTTCTTCATCAGCATTCAAGTTGCTGATGAAAGAGTTCAAATCTTCTCCTGCAGGTTGCCCAAAATTTTCTGTTATTTTTCCAAGGAAAGTTGAGAGTCTTGGATCAGATCTTCTGACCCCTGAGTTATCAATCATTGCAAAGATATCCCCCATATTCACCATGTTTGTATCATTGTTCTTGTAGAGGTTAAACAGGGTTTCAGCAATACTTTTTCCATAAGAAATGTCCATTATCTCTTCTTTAATAGTTTGTTTCTCAAGTTATGTGTTGTACTCTATACAGTTTCCATGTTTTTAGAGAAATTGCGGATTTTCTGAATTGAATCGCAGATTTTAACTCCTTCAAATTGCTCTCATAAATTTCGAAGGTCTGAACTTTTGTGCAAAATATCGCTATGTTGTTGATCCTTTAATTTTTTAATTTAATTTTAATTTAAGTTTTTTTCTTTTGTTTGGTTCTGCAAAATGTACATGATAGTAAAGAATAATATTTCTATACATCCATGCATACTACTGTATTCAACTACTGAATAATAATTCAATAATAGTTAACATATACAAAGTATAAACGTCTACAGTATTCAGTATACACACACCAATGATTAATTGATTTATATCGCTTCAACCTTGACCGATGTTTAGAAAAAGAGGGAAGGTTTTCGAACGGAATTTTAAAGGTTTTAGAGATTTTTTCGTTTATAGTTATTTATGATGATTTTTACCGGCTGTAAAATTATTCTGACTAAAATCATCATCCATTCTTACCTTGGCGAATATTTTATACTCATCCTAACTCTGCTTAAAATACCAGGATCTAAAACTTAATCTTCTTAGCACCCCCCCCCCCCCTAATTCGCATATCATGGTCGTAAACATTTACGTAATAAACGTCATTTAACGTCAAGTATAAAGTCTGTCAATACCCTCTCAATCTTGAAGGGACTGTAAGTAATTTCAACAAACCCTTCATGCAGAGATAGCATTGCCAGATTCACTTCGGTACCATTGATAGCTTCGTTTGGTCAGCATGAATTAGATATTAATGTTTACAATTTTGAAAACTTTTTTTTTCATCATTGATTTCTTTACTACGACATTGGATTGCAAAGATATAGGGATCAGAAAATCTGAATTTGTGGCAAAAACTCAATTCCTTTCTACTGTAGGAAATCACAAGTAAATTAATAGAGAATACACACTTTTAAACCTTGAAAAACGACCATATCTTCCGCATTAATGATCAGATAAAGGTTTCAAGGGTATATATCGTTGTGAATCGAGCAATGCCATCTTTGCAAAACGGGTCACTCTTACATTTAAAAATATGCTCGGAAAGGGGGGGGGGGGAAAAAAGCAAAAGAAAGGTTTATTTGTAATTTAAACATATTTACTACAGTGGGACACATGAAACTGAGAAAGATGAAGAGACGACTGTTAGACCAAGGGGTTTCACGATAGAATAAGAATGAAAAACACCGATTTTGCAATGGGAATTGTACACAGACAAAGGAATTGAGTTTTTGCCACAAACTCTTATGTCTAATCCTTATATCTTTTCCATTCAATGCAGTAGACCTTATATATTTCAAACTATAAATTCTGTTAGATCAAATGATGTCTAAGGTTTTCGTCATCAGGTTGAACAGATCTAGGGATTAGAAAATTCGAGTTTGTTGCAAAGATTCAAGTCCTTGGATAAAATTATTTCAACTATATTTTTATAAGGTGAACAATACTAGCATTATAGATTATGAAAAATTGAGTTTTTGCCACAAACTCTGATTTTCTAATCTATATATCTTTGCAACCTGATGTCGCAGATCGTGGATATTTTAAACTGTAAATTCCAATTATCTAAGATTAAAATATGGCAAAGACTCAACTTTTTTACATTAAATGTGGCAACTGGGTACATTTTTAAATACGCTTAATTCATTCCTGTTTTTATTGCATTGTTATCTCGTTATTCTCCCCCTCCCATTCGTTCTTCTGTCCCATTGTACAAAGTCGAATATATAAAATAATAATGGATGTATCCTTGATCTTGGAACCCGATTACAAATGAAAATATCAATTTCCTCAATCATCCTTCAATCATCCCTGACTAGACACAGGATACTCATCCCGTAAATATGCATCCCCCTTCTGATCCAGGGAGGGGGCTGTGCCCCGATAGCTACCCTCCAACCCCTTATATACGCCTCTAAGCTTTAGAATTATTTGTAGAAATTTTAAATCATGATGGGCCGTCAGTGAGGGAAGGGTTTATAAATAAATAAAGGAGGAAGAGTAAGCTGGACGTCTGATGGGTTTCTTGAGGATCAATAGGTAACAAGGAGATCCAGGAGAGCCAGGGAAACCAGGGCAATCAGAGGGATCACCCTCCCCTTAAAGACTCAGTAACCCCCCCCCCCTAACTTCCATGAAAATGTAGCCGTCTTGTCCGTAAGTAAGAGTGCGTGTCTGTTATAATTTTACTACTTGTCATAGATTTTAACTACTCGTCTAGGATTTATTTTCTCAGCTGTATTCATAAAGAGCTGTACATACAAGAGCTGAGATATCATATTCATAAAGATCAGTTTACAGGAGAATATAATTTGGTTATAGGTGTGCACTGTGTACGTATGAATTAAAGATTTAATATCAAAGCCGAGTTTAGATGGATATCAGTGCTGTGTTTGGATGGATATCGTAACTTAAAAGAGAAAGATATTATACTATATACGTATTAGATTATACTCTACGTGCAATTGTATGAAAAGAAATCATGAAATCATAACTGTGTATAGATGGATATTAGAACTGAAGTGAAAAATTTAATACAGGTTTAAGTGGAACCACTAAAATTTGAGCCCTGGCTTAAATTTAAACCGCGGCTCAAACTCTTTAAATTCGGCCTTTGATTAACTTCATAAGTGCTTAAAAACTTACTAGTAAAGATAGATGCTAAAAGCACTTCAGTATTGCTGTAATGTCGTCGTCCTATTCTACAGTTTTCTGGTAATTACTGTATAGTATTTTGATGTGAGAGGAACTAAATAAACAGGATTTCCTTTTCCTCATCATTTTCTGCGTTGTTGCTTTAACTTGGATATATTCAACTATTCTAGACATTTTATTATAAAAAGTAATACTATACTGCTAGGTTAAAGTTCAGCATCAAAATGACCAGGAAGACACGACAATTTAAATTAATGTTCAAGTTTTTAATTAATTATAGTTTCTGTTAATCTATAAAACAACACTGAGAAGAATAAAAAAAGTTTTGAATTTCTAATCCCCATTAAAGAGAACTATTTGACCACAAACATATTGAATTTTCTTCATAAATTTAATCAAAATTAAAAAAAGAGGTCTATCTATCTATCTATCTATCTATCTATCTATCTATCTTCTATCTATCTATCTATCTATCTATCTATCTATCTATTACAGGCAAGTATCATTTTTGAATAATTTTATGTAACATATCAAGCGTTTGTTTTGTATATTCTGATGTTTTCACATGAATAAACTCGAGAATTGAGACCAACATAGAGGTTGGGTAAGAAGGGGACTGGGGAGCCATCCCGCCTGGAAAATTGGAGATTTGGGGACCTTCCATTGGCCTTTGCATCGAAACTGGGGGTGGGGATGGGGACATTCCACGCACTGAACAAATTTGGGCCAAAAATAGAAGGAAAGGGCGGAGGGCATTTTCTGGACTGGGCTCTGGCTCCTTTAATTCAGTTTAAAAAATAGATTATTTTCAATCCAATTTTATGCATAATTTCACTAGGGGGCTGAGACTGTTAAAAATATAGAGAAAGAGAATTTCATCGCTTCTTGAACTATATAAAAGAACGCGGAAAATCTCAGAACCTGGACAAGATTGAACTGGATAAATTATCGCAGTACCTGGGAAGCTACATTCTTGAGAGAACTAAGGAGGATGGAGGAATAATGGATACTACAACATTGCATGCCATTGGTAAGACCAATGGGAACCAGGGCAACCAAGGAAACCAGGGCAATCAGAGGGACCAGGGAAACCAGGGGAACCAGAGGAACCATGGTAACCAGGGGAACCAGGGGAACAGGGAGAACCAGGGGAACTAGAGGAACCATGGGAACCAGGGGAACCAGGGGAACCAGGGGAACAGGGAGAACCAGGGGAACCAGGAGAACCAGGGGAACCAGGAGAACCAGGGGAACCAGGAGAACCAGGGAAACCAGGGCAATCAGTAGGATCAGGGGAACCAGGGTAACCTGAGGAACCACAGGTAACAAGGAGAACCAGGAGAACCAGGGAAACCAGGGCAGCCAGGGGGACCAAAGGAACCAGGGGAATCAGAGGAATCAAGGGAACCAGGGGAACAGGGGGAACCAAGAACTAGAGGGACCAGGGAACCAGGGAAACCAGAGGAACCATGGGAACCAGGGGAACCAGGGGAACTAGGGGAACCAGGGCAACCATGGCAACCAAGGAAACCAGGGGAACCATAGAGACCATGGGAACCAGGGGAGTCAGGGGTACCAGAGGAACCAAGAGAACAAGGGGAACCAGAGGAACCCGTGGAACCATAGGAACTAGAGGAACCCGTGGAACCAGGGGAACTAGGAGAACCAGGGGAACCAGGAACTAGAGGAACCAGGGGAATCAGGGGAATCAAAGGAACCAGGGAAACCAGATGAACCAGTGGAACCAGGGGAACCTGGGGAACCAGGAGACCCAGGGGACCCAGTGGACCAGAGGAACCAGGGGAACACAGGAGTTCATAGTAATCCTTTTTCAAAAAACTAAACTAAATGATTTATTTCGTCCCATTTTTAGGCTCGAGATTAAGTGTCGCTGTGTCGGATATTCTCGGGTTTGACATGAATAAGCATCCTGACTTTAAGTTCTTTCAAGTTGCTTTACAGACTAAACTAAAACTTTCCAAGCAAGCTTTTGGTAATGGATTGAACGCTCAGCAATCAGATGTCCCTGAAGTAGAAGAGATTTCTTACTTTTATAGGTAAATATTTGTCAAATGTTAAAATACGTATCTTTTGCACATCCATGAGATGCATATATTCATAAAGTGTTTACTAGGAGCCCTTGTTGAAGCCTTTACTGGTTCTCTGGCAATACATCCTGAAAACTACGGAAAATCCCTGACAAAGGATCTACCTCTAATCTAGTTAAACTGTCATGCCACGATGGGATCCTTGTGCGCATCTAACCAACATAAACCATCTAGCTTTGTGTATAGAAATTTATGTTTTTTGATAGAATGATTATATGAATAAACTTTTAAGCTTCATAAAATTTTCGAAATCTTGTCAGTTTAAAAATTGTTGAATTTTAGACCAAAACTGTATTGAATTGTAATAAGAGAAATCGTCCTTGTTAGTCCAGGGTGATATTTTAGCTAACACCCAGACATTTGAAAAAAACCATGCAATTAAAGAAAGTGAAATAATTTTAAATTGTACGTTAGATAAAAATCTTCATAAAACTGGAATTAGTTTCGAATTTGTTACCAGATAAATTTGAACATAAAATCATTTTTAAAGCAGCTAGGAGGACACAAAGTCTGTCTGTTTGTATCCAATAAAAGTCAAAACGGCTGAACCTATCAGGGGCCCGAATTGTGTGCTCACTGTGATTTAAAAGTCTCAAGCTTTCAAACAAAAATCGACGAAAATTATGCCAATTACTTCTTTAAAACCAAAACTAACAACAAGTGGTTTATAGTGCAAAAATGTACATGAAAATTACTACAGAAAAGTAAAGGAGAATTAGATATTAAAATCAAAGCCCAAGGCGCTGCAACAATTTAAAGTCGACCCTTTCTTAAAAATTGATGAGCCAAATAATAAGCAGGCTTAATCTAAGTGTGTATGTGACCTCACACAATCACAATCCACAAATCCACTAACTTTTGAAATGCTATTCCTATGTTGTTATAATATTTATCCGATCAAGATAAATAGATACATCCAACCAGATAGATAGATCTAACTTTGACTCCCGATCTTATATCTGTATATGTATCTATATATAAATAATATATCTATCTATGTATCTATCTATATAACGTGCCTACGGCACGTTATATAGATAGATACATAGATAGATATATTATATAGATAGATAGATAGACAGATAGATAGATAGATAGATAGATAGATAGATAGATAGATAGATAGATAGATAGATAGATAGATAGATAGATAGATAGATAGATAGATAGATGCATACATCAACTAGTTTGAATAAAGAATATGCAAGTTGTGTGCAAATTTGCAAAGAGGGGCATGGGCAGGAAAAAACTTTATGAGAAAAAGAAGAAAATTAAATGTTTATTTCTATTTTTTTTCCACAATTGCAAACTCATGATTTTTATAAATATCTATTTGTTTACTACCCCCCCTGCCTGCCCCCCACCCCCCCTGTTTACTGCCTGGGCCCTTGTGCTATTGCAAACATTCAAATACAAAAACTCAAAACAAATTCTTCTTAAATTTAGTTGTATCTGAATCCAAACTGCTCAAATATCCTTCTAATCAAATAAAATCTGTGCATATTCGAACTGTAAAATGAAGTAGAAGCTACAAAGCAATAAGCACAAGTCACAGTGTAAGCTATAAAATATGTAGATTGTTTTGTTTAAAGTAATTCTAATGTCGTATTTGTGCTGAGTTGAAATAGAAGCCGATATTAAGGATACGTACAGGGGCGGACATAAGGATTCTGTGGGGGGGGGGTAAATATTTTTAATTTGGCGCGCGAAGCGCGGCGAATTTTTTTTTACCCCCCTAGAAAATTTTTTACCCCCCCTAGAAAAATATCATGATGTATATCAAATTATTGGTTTTAATTGGGTTTGATTTGCATTTTCCACTTAGACAATTAAAGAGCCCGTTTTTGATTGGGTTAAAGACACATAAGACATCTATCTGATGCTCCTGTCTCGAGAAATTTATATGAAACTGTGTCAAAATTTTACAAAAGTACATATATACAATTTTTTATTGAAGTAGTTGGTATAAATAAACAGATCATATCCAGCAAATACGAAATCAATCTGAAAACCACAATATCCCACAGGAGCCTGAGAATCTCAAGCTTGCTCCCAATATATTTTTATTTTATTTTGTATTTTCAATAGATATAGTTGATAATATTATTACAAATAGTCCCTATAGTCCGTATGTCGTCACTGGAACCTCAGCCAATGTCAGTGCAGTATCATTGTCACATGATACAGACGGAAATCTTATATGTATTGTTCAATGCCTGAGATTCTCAGGTTTCATCATATACCCCCTTTCATTTTTCCTTTACAGTCCTTTTAAGATATTTGACATTTGTCTTACGTGCACACTGCAGTGACACAACTCAGTAGTTTATTTTGACACATCCCCTTGCAGAAATATACTTTTTTATCTCTAAAATTAAAGTTGAAAATGTTTGTAGTTTTGTAAAATTGTGTTTTTAGTATCAGAAAACTACTACTTTGACCTAGAAATTAAAGTTATTACACTAATTACTTCAAAAATATATAAAAGTAAATGATTGCTTAGAAATAGTTCCAATCTTTTTAATTTTAATTGGTTCACTTTTTCTCCAAACCAAACAAATCATGTTTACAGAACATGATTGATTTTTGTTTTATATACCAAATACTCTCAATTCATCCTTTTCTAAATCATACCTCAAGAATATTTGTTTGAAAGCTAACTTTTATCTTTTTTAACACTAAAAAGTAGGTTTGATTATTTTGTCTGTATTTTTATTTCTAACTGAACACCAGCTGTAAAAATAGGTCTATAGTCTATTATACACTTGTGCAGAGTCTAAAAATGCAATTGCACATTTTATTGCACCTCTCTCTAGCCATGCTTGCATAATATATTTATAGGGAATGCAACAAGGCGCCGCTTTACAACCTTTTATATGTACAACTAGGGAGGGGGTGCAGGGACGCCATGAGCCCAGAAAAATGGTCTCCAAGACTCTGGATTCACAGATGAGTATTCAGAATGGCGCAATCCCTATCCTTCAGAATAGATCCTATAGAAGTAATTTACAATAATGTTAAGAAAAGATATTTAATATTTAAACAGTTATGCAATGTTTTTTTGATACTCTAGAAAACAATGCATAAATGTTATATTAATTACTTTCTTCCAAACTTTTATTACTTCTTTGATATTTATTCAATCGTTTTTGGGTAGCGCCAGGACATTTTAAATACTCATGTGATAATACAGAGGCTTGGAGACCATTTTGCGGGGTTCATGGTGGCTCTGTCCTCCCTCCCTCGTACAACTGGTAGATGCCCTTGAGTAATCTATATAATAAAACAAGATATTCGTATATATGGTTCCTTTAGCCGACCAAACGGTTGGACCGAATGGGCTAAAAAATTCTAAAATTTGTATTTTTCAAGAATCGAAATTTTTTCTCAAAAATCGAAATTTAAAAAAAAAGTTTTTTTTAAAATTCCACGGGCAACTTGGGACCCTTCAGCTAGCATTCATATATGGGAATTGTAACTGTTTAAACATCAGCTAGATTATTGCATATCGACCATTTGCATTTTGCAAAATCATATCTAAAAATCTTAGCTTGCAAATTCTAATTTTGGCACTGCCGTTACAGTTACAATTTAACACAGCGAAACAAAGATTTCAAGCTTAGCAAAAATGGGAGTCAAACATTATAGAAACCCAATTTAGAAACCGCTAGCTGTTGAGCAACAAGGTTTATTTTGCGTAAGAATATTTTTTATATTTTTAAAAAATTTCATTTTTTTGTAAATATTGTAGCTTATTATTATTATCATCATCATTATCATTATTTTGTTTATTTTTTAACAACCCTGGACATTAAAGGAGCAAAATAGTTTAATAATTATCCATGTTATTGGTTTAATATAGTACAGCAAACTTTCTGGGGGACCCTAACGGGCTGAGTACTTACAGTACATTGTACTGGGGGACCCTAACGGGCTGAGTACTTACAGTACATTGTTGTCAAAAAAAAAAAACAAGAAATGGGATTTCAGAAAATGCCGGCTGAACAGTATGCATGTCAGGGACAATTTATTTTTCATAGAGATATACAGTGCTCCCCAAAATAAAATGGTAAGTGAAGTCGACCTTTCAAGCATTTGGTTCTCCCCAAAATAAAATGGTAAATGAAGTCAACTTTTAAAATATTCGGTTCTCCTCAAAATAAAATGGTAAATAAAGATGACTTTTCAAATATTTGGTTCTCCCCAAAATAAAATGGTAAATAAAGATGACTTTTCAAATATTTGGTTCTCCCCAAAATAAAATGGTAAATAAAGATGACTTTTCAAATATTTGGTGCTCCCCAAAATAAAATGGTAAATAAGGACAACTTCTCGTAAATATGCAGGACAGCAATGCCTTTTCCCCACTTAAATTGTCGTCTTCAAAGGCTCAATGAATTTTGTAATGATGAATTATTGTCTCTTATATGTCTCTGAAAATGTAAAGGGCTAAAAAAATCTAAAAAAAACTTTACTAATTAAAAGATTTACGAAAGACAACTTTACTTTTGCTTTTTCTAAGCATAATTTCAAGCGAATTAATATTATTAGTATTAATATTTCTTTATATTTTATTTCTTTTATTTTTCAGTTTCTCTGAAAACTTAATTGAGCATTTCTTGCTTATCAGAAACAATGGAGGAGTTAAAATAAATGACACTTTTCGAGGCAGAAAAAACGACAATATCTTCCACATTTCTGATCAGATTAAGGTTTCAATGTGGACCCTTTGTGAAGGAAGGAAGGAAGGGTCACGTGATTTTACGCTTACATTACAATAATATGAAAATGCTAAAATTTTCTTATCTATTCAATAATGCTAGATTAATATAAAAAATGCAATGCGCTGATAACAAAATTTATGCAAAAATTTTGTAAATTCATATTGGATAAAGTGCAACTTTTGTTTAAATATTCTTGCAAATATGGACGTACTTTTCTTACTGATAAATCAAGGCAGTGAACAATTTTAACACATTTTTCAAAATACAGAGCAACATGTATAGTTTCTAAATACAGAGCAACATGTAAAGTTTCTAAATACAGAGCAACATGAATAGTTTCAAAATACAGAGCAACATGTATAGTTTCTAAATACAGAGCAACATGTATAGTTTCTAAATACAGAGCAACATGTATAGTTTCAAAATACAGAGCAACATGTATAGTTTCTAAATACAGAGCATGTTGTATAGTTTCATAATACAGAGTAACATGTATAGTTTCATAATACAGAGCAACATGTATAGTTTCAAAATAACTTATTTTTTCAATCATTTAGATATAATAAAGCGTGTTAGTTCAAAAACGGACAAATTCATGTCAACTTAACTCACACTGTCCTAATTTATTTTGTTGCAGTATTTGAATGTTTGCAGGCTGTGACACTGAAAGGAGCAGACTTGAAAACAGATAAGACACACTTGGGCATAAAACGTTGCAAATTTAAATTTAGGAATCTTAGAATTGAAAAATCTGCTTGCGCAACTAGGCAGCTAGGCAGTTAAAGTCGGGGCTTAACTTCTACTAAATATATTCAAACTACAACTTTGTATTTGTTTTAAGAAAATTGAAATTAAAAGATTAAACTTAATGTTTCTAAACTCTATTAACTCCTCTCCCAAACAAATCTTGCATATTAACAGCCAGGTTAAGGGAATTAAAAGTGGAGAAAAGGAGTTGATTCGAATAAATTTTAAATTTTTTGGTATGCACTGCATGCATATATGTATAATGTATGTATAATACAGTAAAAAACGTATTTTGTTAAAAGATTATGATAAAATCTACAAATCTCTTTAGTACCCCCCCCCCCTCGCAAAAAAGAAATACTAATGGTACTTAATTATTCAATTCTTATTTGCCAAAACAGAAACTCATTTGTTTCCAAACTTTTAAAGCTTTCAAATCTTTTTAATTATTAATTTTTACGATTTAACGGAGGCTGGCCGTACTAAATACTTGAAAACTTTAACAACGTAATTTTGAATTTAAATAATTTATTTTTCGTAAATCAGTTCTGGTGAATTTTGAACTAAAATATGTAAAAGCCTTATAAAAGCATAACATATATGTATGCAGGTTCGTTTTGCGACATCATATTGCCGGGATTGTAAATATTATCGAAATTGGAACTTTTTGAGAAAAAAATACCAGTTGTAAAAGATCAAAACAAATATAAACATTTGCAGTTAAAGAAATCCTGTGTCCAAATTCAATGAATTTGAGCCGCCGCCTAAATCTGCCAAAAACCGGATCAATTGAGCGCCGGCTTAAATCGTGAAAAATTTAATACAATGTAATTAGAACCATCCATATTTGAGCCGCGGCTTAAATTTGAGCCGCATATCAAATTCTTTACATTCGGCCTCAGAGTTTTTTTCTGTATTTTGAAAATAAAATGTTATGGCCCGGGCCGCATACTTTAAATTATAAAAGTTAGACATTTCAAACCAGAATAAAAAATCCTTTGAAAATTACAATGGACAAACAACAAAAAGCAGCACATTAAGCCATAAGTCCTTTTAATACTTTTAACCTCGTCGCCAACTTTCCGTCATCTTAATGGTCCAAATTCTGAGATTTTAACAATGATTTTCAAGAGATCATCTCTAGTCTACAAAAGTTCTTGACAAGCTCATAAGGAAATTATTGAAATATTTCCAATTTTGGAAGTCAAAAATATTCTCACAATTAACAAAGTGTTTAACCCTATCCCAATAGGGCTATTTCGTTTAAAAAAGATTTGGGGAGAAAGAGGCCCACCGTATAATTTTGTTGTTAAGATAGGGTTAGGTCGCAAAGAAGATTTTAAGATTTTTTTTCAATACTTTTGACAACTATTAACATGTGTGACATATTTTTAAATCTATTTTTTAAGATTTTTTCGTATACATAAATTTGATTGTCCTCCTGCACCCTACCCTATGCATAAAAAACATTTTGGCAAAATTTTTTCACAATTATGACGTTGAAAAAGTGAAGACATGTTAGCGTTCTAATGTAAACCGTTGAGTAATTTAGAATAAACCATAGGGGATGGGGGGGGGGACACTCCCTCCAATCGTGATAGGGTTAACAACTTTATTATTAAAAATATACACTTATCTAAACATCTTGGAAACATCTTGTGAATATTTTTAAAAACTTTTATGAGAATAAAATGCACAGCCTCCAGGGTTGCGTGAATGTTGCATAGTAAAGCAATGCACTCATTCCCGCCATTTTTTTCTTAAATTTGCAAGTTGTCAATGCGAATATGCATTTCGAGGATTTGGGGAGATTTTAGGGATTTTTACATCAAACATTCATCTATTTTGCTAGAAACGGGTTAACAAAAACAAAAATTACAGTTTTTCGAATTTAAATTTAAATCCTTTCAAATAAATTCATGATTCCAAACATTTAAAAAAATAAAAATTAAGTTTAATTGACTCACAAAAAGTCTGTATGAAAAAAAATGTCCATTAACTCTTTACAGTGCTGTAATGTCTCATTTTATTGCTTTTATTCGAAGAATTAAGCACTAAATAGTGTTGCATAATTTATTTTAAAAATATATAGTACACCTGAAAGTTTAGCAAAACTGCGAAAACATTTTATATTTTTTGCGATGTATTTTTGCAAATTTCTAAACATACCTGGCAGGTTTACGAGCAAAGTTTGTTTTCGCAATTTATCCAAGTAATTTCTTTGAAAAGTATTTTTCTAATCCCTCCCCCCCCCCCCCCCCTACTTACACACACACACAAGGGAATGAAGGGTTAAGTGTCACGTTAAATATTTTTTTGTTCTATTTCTATGCAAAGTATTGATAAGCTGTAAAATGCAGTAAATATATTCTAAGTAAAAAAAAATCATGAACATTTTGCCAAATCATTTATGATAAGCGGTTTAAAAATGCAAGTTAATGTCGTTATTGAGAACTAATTACAAGAAATTATCCAAAAGCAGTGCATGCATTTATCTATTTTTTATATTTTTTGTTCACTCATCTTCACTGCACCGTAGTTTTTTACAATTAGGAAAGTGTGGTGTTTTTAGGATTTTAAGGATACTATTTGGATTTTTCAACATGTAGAATCTTTTTGCTCAAAACTGACAAGAATCTAATTATTCCCCTGTATACAAATCATAATAAACTACATTCCAAAGTTAAATAAATGACAGTGGTTATGCCAGGTAAAACTAGAACCACAACAATTACATCCATCCTGTCTGTATTGTAAAATTTTCATTTTTATCTTAATCTCTCATCCAAAATCCGTAAACAAAATCGTAACAGACTTTGATACATTTATCATTTATAGCCGAACAAAATGTAAACAATAACAAATACAAAAATATCTATACATTTACAGGGTGAAGTTAATACCTATTGGACCTCTACAGTTTAGCAATGTTAGAATGGTGGACAAATTTTTTTTTTTAGTCTTTTAAGAATTTGTACATTAATATAAGTATAATAATCTTTACCATTTTAAAAATGACAATGATTGATTTTCGTCAATTGAAACATAAAAATAAGTTTCTAAATACAGAGCAACATGTATAGTTTCAAAATACAGAGCAACATGTATAGTTTCTAAATACAGAGCAACATGTATAGTTTCTAAATACAGAGCAACATGTATAGTTTCTAAATACAGAGCAACATGTATAGTTTCTAAATACAGAGCAACATGTATAGTTTCNGGGAGGGGTCTAGAGGGTTCATCTTCTTTCAATTAAATCAAAGCCCCCGGTCTATTTCTAGATCGAGTGTTCATGCTCTTGATGTATGCACGGTATCAAATCCGACCTTGTTTAACAACGATAGCCGCCGGTTCAGATTTAGAGGTAAAACGATCATTGACATCCTTGAAAACTGTCAGAGTTCTGTACTTTTGTTAGTATTGTTAATCTTGATCACTTTATCTAGATATCCAAGATATAGATATAATGCTTGATCCCGAGTCTCAAAATTCAGATAATATTTTCAAAATAAAAAAGTTCTCATTTCAGATTATATTATGAATGAGGATACCTCTTTGTCTTGTATATGATCAAATGTGTTATTAGTTTGTTTAATACTTCCTAATTTGTTTGTTTTTTATTTGTATTTTGTTTAATACCTCCTATTTTGTTTTTATTTAATTTGTATTTTGTTTAAATCCTCCTATTTTGTTTTTTAAAATTTTAATTTTGTTTAATCCTTTTTTTAATTTGAATTTTGTTAATACCTCCTAATTTTTTTTATTTTGTTGGTTTAACACCTCCTTTTTTTTAATTTCAAAGTTTGTATTTTGTTTAATACCTCCTTATTTGTTTTTTTAAATTTGTATTTTGTTTAATACCAATTAAAACAACCTACTCTGGTTAGCCGGGTCCAAACTACATAGTAAATTGTGATTTTTTTATTTGTATTATCTCGTGCTTTGTAGTTGAATAAAAATATGAAAATATGAAAAATATGAATTTATTTTTTAAACATTTGTATATTGTTCAACACCTCATAATTTGTTTTGTAAAAAATTGAATTTTGTTTAATACCATCTAATTTTTTTTAAATTTGTATTTTTTGTCTATAAAGAGCAGAGTTTACAGCGTATGTTGAGCAATTACTTAAAAATTGGGTTTAATTTTTTTTTTAAATCGGTTGAAGAAATTAACTTGACTTTTACCCCTGATGATCGAGCAGGGAGCAGGGTCTTGAGCTGATATCAGTTTTGGGATTTCTTCTTGTCATGCTTGGTGACAAGCCTCAAATAGTGAAATTCTTGAATTGATTTAATGAGTTTTTTACTTGGGATTTCTCACGATCTTTCATGCAGGGTGTTCTGATAAAAGCAAGTGACTTTTTTTGGTTGATTTTGATTTGGTTAAAAAAGAATTTGAAATTAAAGAAAAGGAATATTTGAATAACTACAGATTTTTATTGATGACATATTGTTATGACACCCTGTCCATGCACCTCAGTGATTGTGCACGCCCTAAACATGAAATATTACATATTTTAGGTAATTTACCCTCCATATACGGGTAGTTATACAATACATACACAGTATCCACCCTTTAAACAGTGATACTAATATTTTTTTTACTGTAAATAGAAAACCTCTAATGTTCTTAGTATTACCAAAATCATCAAATTTCATTAAATACTATTTTTTTCGTAATCTTACACAATATCTAAAATCAATATATGTATTTACACCTTATCAAGTCTGTACAAATTATTGATCTTTGTTGGATGAATTTTCGTGATTTTTACTAATTTAATATATTAAATTCTTAAAAACATACATTAATCATTCTTGTAAGTTATTATTTCATTTAACTATACATTAAATATATATAAGTTTTACTTTTTTATATGTTTTTGCAAAATATAATTTTGAAGCAAAGCTTAGATCATTTTTAAATAATTATTATTTGTCCAAGAACTCTTTCCTTTTACTTAACTTTGCTACATGAAGCCGTAAACCTGTAATATTTAAAGGCTTAGACTGTTTGATCTAACAGAATCCACACTTTGAAATGTCAAAGGTCTTCAATGTCGGGTTGCCAAATTTAGAAATGTAGCACGGTATTTACAAATCAATCTTTATTTTAAAGATTACTACTGCTCATTATTAAAAAGTCCCAACTATTTAACCCTATCTCTGCTGGGGTACTTGAAAACCAGGATAAGCCTGGGGGGGGGGGGGTCAATTTGATATCCAAATATGACAAATGATACATCATTGAAAAGCTCTTGTGCTCTACTTTTAGAATCTGCAAAAAAATTTGAAATTTGCAAAAATTGAATGTTTTATTGCAAAATCCATTTATATAGTAAAAATGTTTGCAAAAAAAAAATTGTCCAAAAAATGAAAAATTATATATTTTTGAAAAGCCCTTGACCATGCCATTTCAAATATGCAAATTTTTTTGCAAAATTTTAAATAACGTGATTTTTAATCAAGAAAAACTAAAAATGTGCAAATTTCCTTTGACAGGTTGTTTGCAAAAAATTTGCAATTTTTTTCGCAAAACTTTTGCAATTCGTTTCCTTATGTCAAAGGCTTTCCAAAAAGCTGAATTTTATCAAAATCTGACAAGTGGAAGTGGGTCAAAACAAAGATTTAGTTTCTTACAGGAAAAAGCAGTCATTCAGGCAGTGTGCCTGAGGACTCAGTCAGTTAGTATTAAAGCCCGGTTTTAGGACTAAAGGGAGGGCTTTGGATATGTAGGAAAAGTCAGAAAATTTCAACAGCCTCAGACCAATACTTTTTGAGTTATGTAAAAAAAACTACAGGGGGGGGTCAAATTGACCCCCCCCCCCACCAGCAAGAATAGGATTAATCCTCATGACCTCGGCTATATAAAAGTGCGGATGGTCTGCTGTAAGGTACAACCACACAACTCATCAAATAAAACCGGTTTTTAGTTTAAAACTCCACAGTTATTATATATATCTATCTGATTTAAGTTTCCAAGCTCAAATATCACATTTGTAAAGGTTATAGAATATTTTAAAGGGACTGTAAGCGTAATTTCAAGTGATGGCAATGCCTGATTCACACTGCAGTAGCCTTTTTAAAGCTTTGTCTGATCAAGCTGTTATTAGATATCAATGTTTCTTAATACCACCAAATGCTTTAAGGACTGATGAGGATAAAAAATATAAATCAAAATTAATTTTCAAACCAAAGTTTTTCTATCTGCGAGAGGGAACACCATTTTTAACACTTATAATTTCCCCGTGTGGTTTCTCTACTGCCGGTAAATAAACGGTAATTATTACAACACTTTTTGATTAGAAAAAAAAATATCTTTTTTAATTATTGATCAGATAAAGGTTTCAAGGGAACCAATGTGAATCGGACAGTTCCATTTTTACATGGAGGAGGGTCACTTAAACTTACGCTTACAGTCCCTTTAATATATCAACACAATGAGTTGTGTTGTGCTGATACAGCAGATTTATATGAATACTTTAATTTCTATAAATAATTGAATATTTAATTTTACTAGCAGAAGCTTACTGTAGCTCAAAATAACTAAAATGTCAGCAAATTTAAAAAAAAAATATTATTTGGTTGCGTTTTTTGACTTAGCAAAAACATATTACGAAATAAATTGATTGTAACGGTATGAATCATTCCTATTTTTTCTACTATGAAAACATTATCTATCAAAATGAAAATAAATCGCCAATGATCTAAAATGCAATTAAGAAATTTAGCATTTGACACTCTAATTTTCGTATCCCTATATTCTTTGCAACCCAATGTTGTAGACCTTTTAATTTAAAACTTTGAATTCTGTTGGATCAAATTATCTATGTTTAAAAAATAAAAGTTTCAAATCATCGAAATGCAAAGATATAGACATTAGAAAGTTCCAATTTGTGGAAAAGTCAATTCTTTTAGATGCAAATATTTAAATTTAAAAAAATCTAAATTAAAATATGAAGGTTCACATTTTTTTTACTTTCAAGTTACTTTTATGACTATTTAAAATTATTATTTGAAACATCCAAAATTTTTTTTTTGAAAACCAGTTTTGAGTGCAATCTTTTAAAGGGATTGTAAGCGCAATTTTAAGTGACCCTCATTGGACACCCTAGTTTCAGTAGAAGTAAATATTCCCATTTACTAATAGCGCCGATTAAGAGATTCATATCTCTAATTGGATAATGAGATAGATAGAAAGATAGACGTTACCGCCATACTATTTCTTTTGGTTCAGAATAGACAACAAACGCATGACTGAACCCTGATTGGATCAAGTGCTAATGGACTCGGCATCCAGGAGTGTGGAACATATGACAATGCCCGATTTATGATGGTATCCTTAAAACCATAATCTAATAAAAGTTTTTATTTCTTTGAGTTTCTCCATTGCTTTTTTAAACAAGAAATGCGCAAATAAAAAAACAGTTTAAAGAAACAAAAATATTAATATCTAATTCATATTTGACCAAGGGATGTAATATGTCGTCTTTGCAATAAGGACAGAGATCAGGGACAGAAGGGAATCGGTGTTAGGTATAGATCATGTAGTGACATACAGTACATCGAATAAATGAGAGTTGCGGCATCTGTGTACACAGATCTGGGGTATGTAAACAGTAGACAGTTTTTCATCAGTAAACTTGAAAAATTATCCGATGGGCATAACAATACTTATCCAAAACATAAGAGCTTATACCTTGGTAAAACATGAATTTTGTTTAAATAATTTACAATTATAAAGTTTTTGAAAAATCCACATTTCTGCAACAGAGCTAGACTATCCCTCCACGGCTTATGTCATCTGTGGAAATTTTTTTTGAAAGAAGGATGGAAAGCTAGACCAACCAACGCATATTTTGTTTTATAGACTGTAACATATTTTCCGAATTGGATTTGTCTTTAAGGAACATTTCATATTTTTGTTCATATCAAGGGCGTATAGATGGGGTGTTCGGAGGGGGAGGGGATGATGACAGCCCACGACCACTATATATATCTCACCCCTGACTAACCAGAGTTAGAGGCATTCAGTTTCTTCAATTTGAAATCATACTCGTTTTGGTTTATATTTTGACAATCTTTAAAGTTACAGATTTGTTTGTTAAATACTTTTTATTCAAAACATATATGCCGGCAAAAAAGTAATTAGGAAAGAAGGCTGAAAAATTATGTTAAATAGGAGTAATTGTGATCGAAAGTTCTAGCTTTCTGGAATATTGACAGAACCATTAAATTCACGTGCTTAAGCTTAAACATAATCTTGTTAAGGTTTAGAATTTGTTTCTTTCGAGTTGGATGATGTATAAAGATTTTAGATATTGGTTTACATACCATTTAATTTAACTGTGTCTAGTACTCTCCGTTTAGTTATCAAATAAGCTTTTTAAAGTGAAAAAAGAAATAAAAACATGGCTATTTTTACTGTTTTTGCGATATAATTTCCGTTTTTGGCCTTTCATTCCAAGTCAATTCACTCATCACATAAACAGAGGCATATTGGATGTTAAATTTTTATCATGCATATAAATAGAAATTCTCAATTGGAGCACAAAAAACTTTTGTATATGATAATGGATTTTTTGAAAATTCAAAAACTTTATTTCGTAAATTCAAAAGTGTTTAACTGTAACAGAGATAGTGACATATCTTGCTGGGAACCATGCTTTTTAGTCAAAAAATTACAATTTAAATTCTTCCAACTTATGCTATGTCAAAAAACCAAAATAAGGTTAACAAATTTAAGATACATCAATAACATTTTTAGCATACAAGTTAGGGCCGAACCGGGGGGGGGGGCCGTGGACCACGCCCCCATGCGCCCCGCCCCTCTTGTAGGATGAAATGGAAGGAATCGCGCGCTTGGCTGGGCTTATCATTATTAGTATTCTCGAACCCCTTTTTATATCAAAAGAGCCATTTTGAATGTTTTGCGTGATGTTTTTCATATTGCTAAATATTTTTTGATTATTTGAACTTTGCACAAGGAGTTAGAAAATCGACTTGACAAATGTACATTAATTGGTTTCTGCATTTTCATTCATGCTTAAAATGACGTCTACAAAAATCCCCCTCTTCTTTAAATGTACATGTTAACCTTTATGTTCAATTATAGGGTTAAACCATTTTCCTAGTTTAAGAAGAGTTTTTATTAGAAAAAAAAAGACGAATCATCTGATATATTTTGAAGAGAGAAAAAAAAAACAGTTGGATGATTTATTTCCAACGATTTAAACATTTTCTGTGCTGAAAGTGCCTAATTTCGGCCATTACAAGTATTATAGAGCTAAGAGTAGAATGTAAAGGACGGTTTGAAAGAGATGCTCTACATTCAATCGCGCGAACAATATTTAACGAATTATTGAATAGCGCTGCGTTGATTGAAATCGTAAAAAGAGATTTATTCTGAATCCAAAATTATCTCTTGATACTTAATTTTCTTTGAGCATACTCCAAGCATGCAGGTCTCCCAAATGGGGGTAATTTCCCCAGGAAGACAAATAGACAAGATTTATCATACACATTCATCTCAGAAGTACTTATAGCTTATGCTCTTGTCATTGGACACAACTAAAGGGAATGTTCCCTGTTTGAAGATTAAGGTTAAAGTTATTTTTTGATAACTTACTTTTTTAACAAAAATATTTCAAAATGTTTTCATTTTTCTGAAAATTTGAGGAATAGCTACATCTATTAGGGAATTTAAAAACCCAAAAATTAATTGATCTAAAAAATGTAACAAGGTATCTTATTCTCTCAATTTTAATATTAGTAATACTTTTCATTAGTAGAAGTGAAACAATGTCTGAACTTTGTTGAAACTTTATTTTGTAAAATATGTTTCTAAGGAGCTGAACACTCACCACAAATTCTATAGTTTTACTCATATCTTTGCAACTAGCTGTCAGCTGAACCTTGGATATTTTAAACTATGAATTCTGAGCTGAAAACTTTCGAATGAGATATCCATAATCACGATCGCTTAATCTGATTATCCAACGTACACACTTTTGATTTTTCTTCTTAATCTTTTTTTGGGATATTTCTACTGTGTAAAAGTTACGTTTAATAACAATTACAGAAACGATGCTATATCGATTGGACTAATATCCGATTGAATTAAAGTCAGCTGATCACAAGCCGGCTTTTAAAGCATTTAAGCAAATATAAATTTAATCATGTTGATATAAAATTATTAAAAACATATTTTTGGACTATTGTCATTTTGAACGTTAGTCTTAATAAACATTAATCCAAAACTTACGTTTGTGTCATTGATGTTTAGTTCAATTGATATGACACCCTCAACACCAGAAATCAAAACCGGTTTTTCAAAACTTAAGAGTACACCTTAACATGACACGCTGATTGGTTAAAGGATTTAAGTTTTTGCCACAAACTCTGATTTTCTATTCTCTATATCTTTGCAACCCAATGTCACCTTAGATATTTCAAACTATTAATACTTATAGATTAAATAATCTAAGTTTGAAATATCTAAGGTTTGCACCATCTGGTTGCACAGATATTGGGATCAGAAGATTTGAGTGTGTGGCAAAAACTCAATTCCTTTGTAACTTCTTTCTTGGATATCGAATGCGTTTTAAAATAATCTTGGGTTTGGTAAAACCAGGAGTTTAAGCATTAATCTTGATATCCACCATTATAAAGTTTTCAGCTCTGTTAGGTTAAAAAGTCTAATTTAAAATATTAAAGGTTTTAAATATAAAATTAAAAGATGTTTTAGAAACTCTAGTTTCTGCTGAGATGTTCAGTAACGGTTCTTTTGTTTTAAAAAGCATTCTGTCGGCATTTCGTTGAACTTAGAAAACATACAGTGATAACCAGAAATCTATGGAATAGGAATACGCCTTTTAAAATCAAGTTTTAACTGTAAAAAGTCCAATGAGCATAATACACAGTAATAAAGTGCAATGCAAACAAACCCATTTAACTAAATTAGTGATTTAATAAGTGTCTATAAGTAAAACTTTGTAAAAGTATCAAAAACAATTAATTATTGATAAACTGTCGTCTTCCTTTTTATTATACAAATATTTTAACTATACATGAGCGAAGAACTTTATAATATTGTAGATAAAGTCAAAAACCAGAATCCCAGGTTTATATTGTTATTCATTACAAAACAATGATTTTAGCTTAAGTGCCCGGCGTTGCCCGTGGAATTTTAAATAATCTTCGAAAATTAGCCCCAGTAAGGACCGGAGTAACCAAAATTGAGCCCCTGTAAGGACCAGAGTACCTGGAGTACCAAGAGTACAAAATTGAGCTCCTGTAAGTACCGAGTGCCCGAAATTGAGCCCCTGTGAGGACTGGAGTACCCGAAATTGAGCCCCTGTAAGGACCGGAGTATCCGGAGTACGAAATTGAGCCTCTGTAAGGACCAGAGTACCCGGAGTATGAAATTGAGCCCCTGTAAGGTCCGGAGTACCGGAAGTACAAAATTGAGCCCCTGTAAGGTCCGGAGTACCCAGAGTACCCAGAGTACAAAATTTAGCCCCTGTAAGGACCTGAGTACCCGAAGTACCCCGAGTATAAAAATGAGCTCCTGTAAGGACCCAGAGTACTGTGAGTACGAAATTGAGTCCCTGTAAGGACTGGAGTACCGGAAGTACGAAATTGAGCCCCTGTATTGTCCGGAGTACCCAGAGTACAAAATTGAGCCCTTGTAAGGACCTAAGTACCCGGAGTACCCAGAATACAAAATTGAGCCCCTGTAAGGACCCAGAGTACCAGGATTACGAAATTGCCAAACATTTGTTTAAATATAAGTGAAGAGCTTTAATTTAAAGATTATGCCGAAATGAGTTTATTTATGAGAAAATCCTTATTAACTTACACTTTGCTTACCTTTCAATTTCATCTTGACGGAACACTAGCAATCTGGGGTTTTTTTTCCTGAAAAAAATACGATATTTAAATACTTTTAATTCTTGCTTCATTATAGGTGGTTGGAAATAAACTTAATAATGATAATTTATTTCTTAGAATAAATTATTTGTCAAAGAAATTAAATCTTTGCCACAAACAGGGAGGGGTAATAGCCACATTCGTTTTATAGAAACGTTAATAATGATAATTTATTTCTTAGAATAAATTGTTTGTCAAAGAAATTAAATCTTTGCCACAAATAGGGAGGGGTAATAGACACATTAGTTCTATAGAAACGTTAATAATGATAATTTATTTCTTAGAATAAATTGTTTGTCAAAGAAATTAAATCTTTGCCACAAATAGGGAAGGGTAATAGACACATTAGTTCTATAGAAACGTTTAATGTTTTTAAACTTTTATAAGATTTTACGACAATATGAGAAGGTTCCAACATTTTAACACTTTAATCTGTAGGAAATTGTTTTATCAATGTTTTTTAAAGCAAACTTCTACAGAATACAATTTTAAATCCCTTCTCAGATTGTTGTAAAACCTTTTATAAGTCTAAAAATATTTAAAGGTTCTGTAAAACGAATCTAGCTATTGACCATCGCTAGCCACAAACTCAAATTTTCTAATCCCTTTTCAACCTTTTAGTGTCATTCTTTTATATTTCAAAATTGAATTATTTGATCTTAGTTGAAATATCTAAGATCTACGACATTGGGTTGAAAAGATATTGGGATTGAAAAATCAGAGTTTGTGGCAAAGACTCAATTGCATTTAAAAAAGGCATTGAACGTAAATTGGAACAAATGTATACGCTAATTGCTAATATTATAAAAACGTTTGCCGGAAATTTTACTTTTACGATTGAATAATGATTTTAAGATTAGAAAAATTAAGAAGTTGAACTTTTTATTGCTTTCTGAAATTACTCACAACACAGTTGTTAGTTGAAAATTGGACTGTTCTTTCATCTTAACAGATTTGGAGTTACGTTTATTTTCGTTTCATTTTCACGTATAAGGGTAAAATGTGATATTTCAGAAAAGATTGGTGAAAATAAAACTAAAATCAGACAAAATCCTGTATATTTAATTATACCTATGTACGGCCACCTAGAGGTACCTTATGGGGAAATCCCTTCATCAACTTTTTTACTGTTCCGAAATTAAATATTTTACTTAAGGTTGTAAAAATATATCATATCAAAACACAATTTCTCGAATACAAACGCTGCTAAAACTTCAAAAAATGTTTAAATATTCACATACAAATATATTATGTATTATTAAGATGAATCACAAAGAAATAAAAAACTTAAACTTTAACTAAAAACTGCAACCTTCCGCCTTGAACTAAAAACTGCAACTCCCCAGCTCCCAGACTTTATCACAGTTTGCAAGTTGTTACTAAACTGATGCATTTAAATGCATATAATTAAGGGGTATTTCAATTCTGTAAAAGAAAATACCAATAAAAAAATAGTTTTTTAAAAAAAAATTTGATCATAATGTAAGGAATATTTTGATTTAAAAAAAAAAAAAAATTCATAAAGTTGCATTTTGCATATTTAGACCGCCTTTGGCAAATTCTGTATTGTACTTTCGCGTCTGAAACGCAAAAAATATGCACTAATCTATTTAATCATCTAATAATGATCGCTACACATTTTCGGACTTTTTGCTCTCTAGCTTTCTTCTAGCTTTATATATGGCTTTATGTAGCTTTTAGCTTTTTGATATCTAGCTTTCTGTAGCTCTTTAGCTTTAGATATCTAGCTTTCTGTAGCTCTATAGCTTTTAGATATCTAGCTTTCTGTAGCTCTATAGCTTTTAGTTATCTAGCTTTCTGTAGCTCTATAGCTTTTAGATATCTAGTTTTCTGTACATCTATAGATTTTAGATATCAAGCTTTTTGAAGCTCTATGCTTTTAGATATCTAGCTTTCTGTAGCTCTATAGTTTTAGATATGTAGCTTTCTGTAGATCTATAGATTTTAGATATCAAGCTTTCTGTAGCTCTATAGCTTTTAGATATCTAGCTTTCTGTAGCTCTATAGCTTTTAGATATCTAGCTTTCTATAGTTCTATAGCTTTTATATATCTAAGCTTTCTGTATATCTATAGATTTTAGATATCTAGCTTTCTGTAGCTTTATAGCTTTTAGATATCTAGCTTTCTGTAGCTCTATAGCTTTTAGATATCTAGCTTTCTGTAGCTCTATAGTTTTAGATATGTAGCTTTCTCTAGCTCTATATCTTTAGATATCTAGCATTCTGTAGCTCTTTAGATTTTAGATATCAAGCTTTTTGAAGCTCTATGCTTTCTGTACATCTATAGATTTTAGATATCAAGCTTTTTGAAGCTCTATGCTTTTAGATATCTAGCTTTCTGTAGCTCTATAGTTTTAGATATGCAGCTTTCTTTAGATCTATAGATTTTAGTTATCTAGCCTTTTTTAGATCTATAGATTTGAGTGATTTAGTTTTCTTTAACTTTATAGATCTAAAGATTTTTAAATATTTAACTTACTTTAGATCTATAGATTTTAGATATGCAGCTTCTTTAGCTCTACAGCTTTTAGAAATCTAGCATTCTTGAGCTAGCTATATCGGTTTCAGTGATCTAGCTTTCTAGAGCTCTTCTATTGCTTTTAGTTTTCTAACACTTTTTTAACTTTCTATTTTTATATACTTTTTAAACATTTTCTATATTTTAATCTTGATTTGTGTCTAGCTCTTCAACTAATTCCGGTTAATCATCTTTCTGACTTTCAACTAGCGTGGTATTCTTACGGATTACAGCTTTCACTCAATTCCCATGTTTATTGGGACACAAGTGTAGATTATATATCCACCTAGGAGACTTTCTAGTTTTTAAAATGTATGGATTTGTAGTTCAGCTATTCATTTGTGCTATATTTTAACTTTATATTTATAACATTCTCTATTTTTAACAATGCTCAATTCTTTATTTGACCAGAAATATGATTTTCATATGAACAAGAAGTAGTTGAACCATCCACGAATAGGGAAACTAATTCTGTGTAGTAAAGTAGTTGATCTATCTATACTTAGTTAAACTAACTCTACATATTTATTAATTTGTTTTAAAGCTTTGGTGTTTGTTTGTAGGCTTTATTCTAAAATTTTCAATTATAGTTTATAATTCCGAGACTTGTTACCTTATGTGTGAATAAAACTTTAATTAGAAATAATATTAAGAAACGGACATTATGTTGGAAATCAAAAGAAAAGAAATAAATGTGAGATCGATCAAACATTTAGGATCATGGAATTTGTATTCTTTTGGTGTTTTTTAATCTTCTTCTGGTGGTTTTAACTTTTGAACTTAGTAATTTTAAAGTTTTAAAAGGGAAAAACAAGAAGTTTTACGTTAGTGAAGTGGTAGATGTTGGAAACCACATTATGATATTTGTTTTTAACATACTTTTTATCAGCAGATTAATCAGAATAGCACGGACTTTATTTTGATCTGTACGTTAGTACTAGATTATTATTGTACAAAGTAATCAAGTCTTTGTCAAGTAACCAACATTTTTTATGCTTTTATCTTTGCAAATTCACGTTACCAAAAATCCGCCCGTTCTTCATTTATCTGACAGTACTCAAGCATATTTTTCTATGCTATCACGGTTTGGACGCGTGATATGCAAAACAAGGAAAATTATTTTTTATGACTATTGTTTGTTTTCAAAACCTCACAAATAAAAATGGAGGTGCTTAAAAGACATGTTTTGTGTTTTTGGAACAACATAAATCCGTTTTTGTTTTTGAAGTTCTATACGTGGGAGTTGTAAAAACTTCTACGTTTTTAAAACTAATTTTTCAATTAGAAATCGTTGTTTTTTATTTGAATTTCCGCGCGATGGGAAGGGCATTTCCATTTATTATTTAAATAAAAAAATAACTAAAATATTTTTATCAGATATTAAACTATCCATTTTCCTGATCTGGTTGATCTGGTTGCATAATTTTGGATAAAAATGCAAAACTGGTTTTTAATCAATTGCGTAATGAACACAACAACATAAAGTGCATATTGCATAGGCGCGCAAGAGAAATGACTTTGCAGTTTTAGGATTTACTGAAAGTTGTAATAAAACAATCGTAAATCGCGATATCAAGAAGCAATCTTAAAATAGCTTTTTCATTTTTGACTGAAGATAATCGTATACATATGTTTGAATAATTGTTGCTTAGCTTGTTACATTGTTTTTTTTTATCAAATTATTTTTTTCCAAAATTATGATTTCCAGTTAGTTTGAGTTTTTTGGCTTCGATATTAAAGTAAATTTCAATTTTCCTGCATTACTCGCAACTTTTGAATTAAAAATCGAACTGGTTGTTTTTGCACCAGCACTCAACACAATTAAAATTATGCACTGCTTAAACCATATTTTTGAACTTTTTGACAAGATCCAGGAAAAAAGCAAAGAATAGCAAAATGCATAACAAATTTTTGTTGTTATTGACTGAGAGTATTTTATTTTCGTTTACTAAGAAGAATTAAAATATAAAACTCTTTTGAAAAATATGAAAAAATTTAAAATTTCTACATTCCCCTATCCCTGCATGTTCTATCACGAGTTATACCTGCTCTAGAAATTGATTGGTTGAAACTTGCATCATTCTTTCAGCGAATGCAATTTAACCAAGAGATTTTTTTAATTTGAAAGTAAAAATACTTGAGACAAAACAACCCATAAAAGGCCCCAAAACCAAAGTTGATTTAAAAAACTGGTGACGTTTGGCTCGGGAAATTTTTTAAGAATATTTTTTACTTTTTATTTTCTATTTGTAGATTTTGCAATAATAAATGGTTGAATGTTTAAATCTATTTATTTATGATCAGATAGTTACTTTTGAAAACATTTATTTCTGTTTCGAGGATTTTCGATAATGAAGACGACATTTTTGTATTTTCCAGGAATGTTTGAAAATCCAGTGCCAGCGAAATATTATGTAAGAAAAACGAAATAAATATATTATAAAAAATATTATTAAAAAATATAACAGTATACGAATGCGTCGAAAAATATCGATGACTATTGTTTGTAATATCTGAATGATTTGCTTGGGATTAAAATAATTATTTTACGATCTGGGTTGAATATTGCAACTTTCCGAATTTGTTTTTAATAATATTATTTATTTATATAAATTTTGGGTTCGTCGATCAAAAAAGTAACTAGTCTGGGCTTTTTTGATTTCACTGATCGATTTTTAATAGCTTGTGACTGACACTATGTACATTTTGTACAGCTTGTGACTGAAATTATGTACATTTTTACAGCTTGTGACTGAAACTGTGTACATTTTTACAGCTTGTGACTGAAACTATGTACATTTTTACAGCTTGTGACTGAAACTATGTAGATTTTGTACAGCTTGTGACTGAAACTTTGTACATTTTGTACTGCTTGTCACTGAAACTTTGTACATTTTGTACTGCTTATGACTGAAACTATGTACATTTTGTACTGCTTGTGACTGAAACTATGTACATTTTGTGCTGCTTGTGACTGAAACTATGTACATTTTGTGCTGCTTGTGACTGACACTATGTACATTTTGTACTGCTTGTGACTGAAACTATGTACATTTTGTACAGCTTGTGACTGAAACTATGTACATTTTGTACTGCTTGTGACTGAAACTATGAACATTTTGTACTGCTTGTGACTGAAACTATGTAAATTTTGTACTGCTTGTGACTAACACTATGAATATGAGTTTTAAGCACTTTTAAATTCTATATGCCCAATATCAACAATTTACTGAAACTAGGGGAGTTTTCACCATAACCCACTTATTCTTGTCAAATAAGTCTTGGACAATTTAGATATTTTTTCAGAAAAGTCTAAGTAGCAGCAAAGGCATTTTAAGAGGAAGAGTGTGACTACAACCAGTCACCCCCCCTTGACCCTCTGAATTAACCCACCGTTATATTATTATTAAAAACTTTATAGTATTAAACCAAAAGAACGTTTTATGAAATTAATTGTTAAATTATGCAATTGTTGTTTAATTATTCATACATCAGAATTTAGTTAAAACTCGAGGAGGGGGGGGGGTCATTCGGAAAAAGGTGGGGGTACCCTTCCCCTTTGAGCATGGGGTATAGACAAAAACATAATTGGTATATGTTAGGTGAAGGCTACCTATACATAGTTAATTATCAGAATATTTACATGTTTAACATTTTAACTCACTCACTTACTCACTACTAAAAAACTCCCTCACTCACTCACTCAAACTATCACTCACTCAGTCATTAACTCATTTAATCGATCACTCATTCAATCAATCACTCACTGACTCTCTCAATCACTCGTCCATTTATACTCACTCACACTCTCAACCCCTCACTCATTCACTCACTAACTCACACTCTCACTCACTCACTCACTCATTAATTCACTTATTTACTTTCCCACCCATTACTCACACACTTGTTTATGTGTTCCTCCATTTAAAGATCTGCACTCACCCTTATGCACCTACTCAATACTTTAACTCGTTCATTATTTCACCAGAACACTCACTAGATCATTTACTCTATCTCACTCAATTATTTACTCATTGGCTTAATTTTACGATCATCGGTTCTGAGAGTTTTGATGGTTCTGAGAGTTTTAATTGTTCTAATGGTTCTGATGGTTCTGATTGTTCTGAGAGTTCTGATGGTTCTGATTAATCTGATGGTTCTGATTGTTCTGAGAGTTATGATGGTTCTGAGAGTTCTTATGGTTCTAAGAGTTCTGAGAGTTCTCATGCTTCTGAGAGTTCTGATGGTTTTGATTGTTCTAATGGTTCTGGTGGTTCTAAGATTTCTGATGGTTCTGATTGTTCTGAGAGTTCTGATGGTTCTGAGAGTTCTGATGGTTCTGATTGTTCTGAGAGTTCTGATGGTTCTGAGAGTTCATATGGTTCTGAGAGTTCTGATGGTTCTGAGAGTTCTCTTGCTTCTGAGAGTTCTGATGGTTTTGATTGTTATGCATGTTGTTTCCGGTGGTTCTAAGATTTCTGATGGTTCTGATTGTTCTGAGAGTTCTGAGAGTTCTGATGGTTGTGATGATTATGAGAGTTCTGATAGTTCGGATGGTTCGGATGGTTCTGAGAGTTATAATGGTTTTGATGTTCTGTGAGTTCTGATGATTCTGAGAGTTCTGATGATTCTGAGAGTTCTGATGGTTCTCTGGGTTCTGAGAGTTCTGATGATTGAGAGAGTTCTGTTTTGAGTTGAGTTTTCCAAGATTCTTGGTTATTGGGTTTTAGGAGTAAGTTGGAAAAATGATAAAAATTATTAATTTTACAAACCCCCCCCCCAAAAAAAAAATAGTTATAAAGCTTAAAGCAAAACAACGTTGAATGAGTAAATAACGGAGATTCCTTATCTTCGGATTAATTGTTGAATCTTTACCAACCAAAAGTCTGATTTAATCTAACTTTATTATGTAAACTTTTTACAGAAAAATTTAAAGAAAATTGTTGTACGGTTCAGGATTATTTTAGAAGCAAGAAGTCCTGGGGTGTAAGCAAGGAATACAGGGTGTGATACGTGAGATAGAGGAAGTAAAAGTCAACTAGTAGCCATTATTTTTGTACCCCCCACGCAACGCGGGAAATTAAAATCAAAAATCCGCGAAACTGGTGTATTATTCCAGTGCTGATTGGATCAGCGGGACACGTATAGTTCTCCCCCCCCCCTCTCTTACTGTTCATACACGCCCCCCCCTCTCTTTCCTTCCAAGGATGTGTCCCACTGAGCCCATTAAGCATGTATGTATGGGAAGGGTCAAACTCAGGGGCGTCAAATTATAAAGAAAAAAGAGTCAGATAATTTCTAAAAAAGCTATAACTGTTGATTTCAATTAAAAACCCCAAAGTTGTCGAATTTTCAAAATTGTACACCCCTGATATGACTAATGGGGGAAGCATTTGTTTCAAACTACTGGGATGGAGTAGGGTATTGAAAGCCCCCCCCCCACACACCTGGATATATGTGGGGGGGAATGAATAGTGCCCCACAGGGTTTAATTCTTAGATATCACGTTTAATATTGATGAGGCCAATCTAACTGATGATCACCTAGCTAATGAATGAGAATAATAGGATTTGGACAAAATCTAAATTATTTGGTTTTAATTGTTTCTTCAAACCCCCCTCTTTACAGACCCCGTCGAAATTGTGCAGTTTGACCCATTGTAAAATGGGCTAGACTCGAGAAGAAAAAGTCGTTTTTTATAATCCACGTTCTTTGTGTTCATTAATATCTATAAAGTTGTAATATATGTTTGTCTTTCTGTCTGTGTCTGTCTGTTTGTTTGTCTGATCATAAATCAGAAACTCCTTTACCGATTTCCCTCAAATTTTGAGTGGGGAACTCAGGAGAACCACGGAGAAGTTATTAGCTTGGTTTTGAAATTCTAAATTGAATGGGTCGACTTTAATTTGGAAAAATAGCTGAAATCTTTTTCTTTAAAACTCTTTAAGTGGGTAGAATTTATTCAACGTCACTGGAGCGACATTGTGACCTTGTAGCTCCTCTAGTTTTTACAAAGAAAATGAGTTTTTGCCACAAACTCTGATTTTCGAAAACCTATATCCTTCGCAACACTATGTTGCAGACCTTTGATATTTCAAACTATGCATTAAGTTAGATCAAATAGTCAAAGTTTGAAATATCAAACGTTTACACCATCATATTCCACAGATACAGGAGTTAGAAAATTTGATTTTGTGGCAAAAACTCACTTCCTTTATTCGGTTTAATGTTCTAAATTTAAAACATGTTTGTTCATCTCAATATCTCTTCAATTAAACTTGTAATTTTTAAATTTTACCGCTGAAAATAAAAACTGTTTAATATTTTTCGGCCAAGGCATTTTTTAAAAATTGTTTTACAAAAAATCTGTAGTTTGTAGAAATTAAATACTATAATTTTAACTGTATTTTAAAAGAATCATTAATAATTTATCTAAAACTTCATACCGACATTTTATTTAGAAAATTGATAATAATTATTCTATTTTTCCTTGGAAATTAATGCAGAAATAAAGTATTTTGTAACGAACAAATCTTTTGGCCGTATTAAAGAAAAAAAAAACACTTTAATTTTGTTAAATCCTATTGTTTTATTAGTCAAACATTTGAAAACCCGCATTGAAAACTTGTTGATGGAAAACTTCGAATGTCTTCTTCCGTTCAGTCATTTTTAAAGAAGCAAAATATAGAAAAAAAATATTTTAATCTTTTAATTTTGTTCAACATTTTTCTTTTTAAATATGATCAATCGTTTTCTAAAGATTTATTTTATCTTAAACATTTAAATATTGTAATTTTATGTTAAGTTACAAGCAGTACACATGTACATAGTTTCAGTCATAAGCAGTACAATACATAGTTTCAGTCACAAGCAGTACAAAATATGCATAGTTTCAGTCACAAGCCGTAAAAAATGTACATAGTTTTAATTACAATTGCAGTACAAATGTACATAGTTTCAGTCACAAGCAGTACAAAATGTACATAGTTTTAGTCACAAGCAGTACAAAATGTACATAGTTTCAGTCACAAGCAGTAAAAAATGTACATAGTTTCAGTCACAAGCAGTACAAAATGTACAAATACAATTTATTTTTTAGTATATAATAAATTAAGTTGCACATTCCTTTGGAGACATTTTAGTAGTTCATAGTTATCCTATAAATCTAAAACAGTTGAATTAGAATTAAAACTGATAATTTACAACAAAAAAATTGCGGACATCTTAAATTTCCATTTTTTTGCATAAAAAGACTAAATCTAGGTTAATAAAATGTCAAACCTTCTCTCCGATGTGCTACAAGTGCATATACTAAGAAATTAAAATAAATTAATAGCCGAAAGCAAATTGTTTAACTGCTAAGAATAATTTTTTTATGAAAAATCTTAGAAACAATTTTTCTGTGATATAAAAATCTAAAATCTAAAATAATGTTAAAGTCATTCTAAGAATGTTTTTCTTTTATTTTGATTTTTTGAATTCTTTTTCTGCTTTATTTTTTTAGATAACTCAAAAAGTATTGGTCTGAGGCTGTTGATATTTTCTGACTTTTCCCAAATACCCATAGCCCTCCCTGAGGTCTAAAACCGAGATTTTATATTTACTGCCTAAGTCACTCACTGCCTGAATGACTACTTTTTCCTGTAACAAACTAAATCTTAGTTTTGACCCACTTTTAGTTGTCAGATTTCGATAATTTTTAGCTTTTTGGAAAGCCTATGCCATAAAGTAACTGATTCTACAAGCTTTGCAAAGAAATGTTTGCTAATTATTTGCATACAACCCGTCAAAGGAAATTTGCACATTTTTAGTTTTTCTTAATTACACATCAGGTTATTTAAAATTTTGCAAACATTTTTCCATATTTAAAATGAGATGCTCAAATATGTATATTTAATCATTTTTAAAAACTTTTTTCCTACCGACGTCTACTCTCACACTCTGCCCAAAATTCCCCAAATAGGAGCTTGTCTATTTTCCTATTGTGATACTAGGTTCGAGGTTCGTCCCCCTCAGCATATGTCACCCCCCCTCTCGCCCCCCATTTACTTGACTTCATCATTATCATGATTGTGGACCATCTTTTATCAAAATTTGTCAATTAAGAAAAAAATACCAACTATTTTCTCTTTTTCGACTTAAAAGAAAAAAATCGTTTTTGATTTATCGTCTGAAAAAAAACCCTGTTCATATGTTATTTCTCATCATTATTACAATACATACATCATTGAAGGTTACACAAAACCTGAAAACCTAAGAAGAAAACAAGAAATATAAAAACTGTTATATCGGACATTGAGGAATGTTGCAGACTATAAGAGGAAACAGGGATGAGTCACTTTCTGGAAAACAAGGACAGAGGGACTTCGAACAGTAAGATTATTAATAATTATGGACAGACAAAATAAATTTTTAAAAATTTCGTTTTCGACTTAAAGAAAGTCAGTCATTCTTAATTTATCCTCTCTAAAAAGCATGTATATATACTTATTACTTCTCATGAGTATTATAAAACATATACCATTTAAGGTTACACAAAACTTGACAACCTAAGAAGAATAACAAAAATATAAAAAGGATTATTTCAGACTATTAGGACTTTTGCAGACTATAAGAGGAAAACTGGAATAAGCCCCTTTCTGGCAAACAAGGACAGAGGGACTTCGAACAGAAAGATTCTTATGAATTATGGACAGGCAAAATATTGTCAACTATAACTGCCAGGAACTATTTACTGCTTTTACTACGATTAAGGGACAATAATAATCTGCAAAAAAAGAATGTGTAAATTTAGGAATTTTTTGTGCAGTCCAGTTATGTCTAGTTGTGTCAAAACAAAATGTAGTAAATTAAAAAATGTTGAGTAGCGTAAGAACCCAGCAAGTTGTGGTATGCAAAAAATTGAAAAAATCATGAAATGTGTAATTTATAAAGAAAAACTGAAAATGTGCAATTTTCCCTTAAAAACTGTGCAAATTTAGTTCCTTTTGTATTTAAAGCTTTCCAAATATCTGTAAAAGTAGTTCCTAAGCTGACTCAGGCAGTAGGTATGAGTGACCAGCTTTCAGCCTGAGTGGAGGGTAAATATTTAAACTGTGATTTTGAAAAATTGTCTATAGAAGGACGAGAAATATTAATGTATTTATTAATTTCCCTTTATCTGGGATTTCCTATGTTATGTTACTATGCAGAATTTAGTGTTTAAAATCAAGATAGAAATTATGTCTTAATTACGAAAAAAAAATCTATTTAATCTGCAGTGCGTCTCTAACAAAAAAGGCAATTATAGTAAATATAACAACTTTATTAAACAGTGAAGGTGGTTTCTTAGAAGATTGCAATTGAAACAGATGTGAATTCTTCAATCACTTTGTACATACAAAACCCCATTGATGGCCAGCTTGTTTATGTACACTAAATGTGACTGTTTCAAAAACCAGCATCAATTCATAAAATTGAAAACTGTAATTAAAAATTCAACAAGCCATTGGACAAATAAATATGTTACACATTCTCAATATTACTTTGACAAGTTCCTAACTTTTCTAATTTAACAGAGGATCTTTACAGACCATGCTTCTTCTGGAGTTCTCTGTCCTCCTTGACAAGTGTGTTGACACCATCAATCATCTTCTGTACCAATTGGACCTCGCTGTAACCAAGCCTGTGCTTGTTGGAGATGTCATAGGTGACACCGGTCTGTCCACCGGACTCTCCTCTAGTACCTGAAAAAGAATAGGTAAGGCAACATTCTTTCACAAACAAACAATATAAATCAGTCAACTGTACCTCTGGGTTGAAGATGGAGCTCTTCACATCTATCCTGAAGGATTTTGACTCCCTCCTTGGTATATCCAGGAAGATCAACGTGCACAGATGCTCTCATTCCTGTTCCAAGGTTGGTGGGGCAGGCATGGATAAACCCGTACTTAGGGTCAAGCATGAAGTCCTTGCCAGACTCCTGTTTGACACTGTCACCAACTGCTTTAATTCCTAAAGGAATAATTAGGATAAAATACATGTACACATTTAAATACAAGCTTAAGAAGAAAGTTACCTCTTGCAAGACGGTCAAACACAGCTCTGACATCACCACCTGACTGCATAGAGATGATTCTAAGCTGATCCTCCTCATTGACCCAGGTAAGGAAGGTTTTGTCTTTGTTGTGGAAAATTCCTCTGCCCTCGGGCCAATCACGCTCCATACCGGCAACCTTCAGATTACGATCTCCAGACACAAAGAGGAAATGATCATCAACAAGTTGTTGTCTGACAGCCTCAGCCATCCCGGTAAGAGGATAGTAGGTTCCAGCAAGATCACCAGACAGATTGGCAAATGCTTTCTTCATCAAGTTTTCAACGCCAACTCTTTGGTCTTTGGTGATTCCGGGGGAAAGTCCAAATCCATCAATGTTTCTTCCAACCCTTATTCTTGTAGAGTGAACAGGGGCGGTGGGGTCAATTGTGCCCTTGATCTTGGTGGCATCCATATCACTTGTGTGGGTTGAATCTGCTGCGATTCCATGGTATTCTTGGATTAGAGGATCAAAGACATCAGCAAAAACCTAAACATGTATTGTTTAATATATTATCTTTTGTCAAGAGTGGGTAGTCTTATCTTTACATTGTGAAAAGAGAATAAACCAAGATGGCAACCATTTTCTAAACTAATTGTGATGTGTTGGAGGTAAAGAGATCGCTTATGCAATTTTGAAATTCCGGAACTTTTGTTTAATTCACATAATAACCCTGTCTTGAAACAATATTAGGAATCTTTGAATTTTGGCCCATAGAAACAGTATACCCGGCTTTCTAAGCTTTCTTAAAAAATCAACTTTCTCTGACATTTCAGCTGCAAATGGAAAGAGTTGCCAAAAATAAAATATCAATTTAGATCAATTACAATTTTTTAACAGGTTTTTTTTAAATAAAACAACATCACACAAATCTTTATACATTAAAAATGATTGTCATCTTTCCTTTTCTTTTTAATAAAATTTCTGAAAAGGTTATTTGCCTGTGTAACTGTTATAACTGATATATCCATGCATAAAACTTCTAGGGAACATTTTAAAAATAAGTAAGTTTTTTTGATTAATTAAGAATAGTGTAAATAAGTTTCACTGTAAAATACAGTAATACCCAAAATAAAGAGGAATTAATTTGTCTTTGTAATTTTATGATTGTTAAATGTTGTAACTATTAAAAATAACCCTAAAAATATTCAGAAATAGCATTTTCAAATTAAAAATCATTATCTACTTAAATATATAAGAAAGACAACTTTTATTCCATATTTTGGTTAGCACTGTACCTTATAGGAGTCCCAGTCTCCGGCATAGATTCCACAATGCTGGTTGTCAAACTCAACAGCGCAGGCGATAGCCTTGGCAAGGGTGAACCCGGAGGTAGCGGTGACAACTCCACTCAGCTTTTCCCAAAGAGGAGCAGTCACATACTTGGCAACAAGAGAGTGCTTGGACTTGATTTCTGGGAAAGGCTCACCCATATTGAAGCTTCACTGTCTGGAAAATATATGCATTCAGTTGTAATAGACTGTAAGCATTATTTCTAGTGATCCTCCATGCAAAGATGATGACAATGCCCAATTTACAACGGTATCCTTGAAAGCTCTGTCTGATTAAGTATGAATTAGATATTAATGTTTTTGTTTCCTAAAAACTGTTCATTTTCTATTGCTGCTTATCTCTGCAAAAGTGACTTGCGTATTTCTTCTTATAAGGAAGCAATAGAGAAACTCATAGATTTAAACACTTTTTGATCAGATTAAGGTTTCAAGGGTACCATTGTAAATCTAATTGCATGGAGGGTCACTTGAAACTATAATGCCAGTCCCTTTATTAGAATTATTCTTAGATTTTTTTGCTTTAATTTATGGAACTTTTGACATATACAAAAGAATTAAAAAGGAAAATACATGATTATCATTAATACAAAGAACCCAAAGAAAAGGATTTAAAATTTGAGATTGTTAATAACGACAATCATAATATTCAGAGAATAAACATTAACTGTCCAAGCACTAACACATTTTAGTCAACTGAACGTTTGGTTATCTAGATTAAAATATCCTGTAAGACAAGTTATATGCAGATTTGTCCTAAAGTGGATAGTGACTAAAGTGCATTTGCATAAGTAGTCAAACCAGTATAGTTATATTTATAATATCTGGCGAAGTTTAATTTAAGCATGTTTTCAACTTGCAATTCTTTTTTAAATAACTTAAGAAATCTTAATTAAGCTAACATTATTTATTATGTTAAAAAATCATGAGCAGCATGATTAATAATTTTGAAATACATTTTTTATCTGATCAATTTTTTTTAGTAAAGGAGTCCAGTAAAAAATTGCCAAGTTACATTCTTCTTTTCAAGAATATCTATAATGTATAACAAAGGATGGATGCAAGGAACTATACCTGCGAAAGTCTAGGAACCGTGTGACTAGAGACTACAGAACAGGAAAGCTTGAGTTAATAAACTTACTTAACTAATCCTCAGGGGTTTGAGGGAAACTACAAAATTTGAAATATGAGGTTTTAATTTAGAAATTTTTAACTTGACAGAAAAAGATATATTTTTCTTTTAAACCTAAGTATTAAAAGAACCAATAACAAAATTTATGTAATGATAGATAACAAGCTGAATATTTATTTATTAACAATAAACGCTAAGATATTTGAAATATCTAAAATTACAGACCATGCTTCTTCTGGAGTTCTCTGTCTTCCTTGACAAGGGTGTTGACACCATCAATCATCTTCTGTACCAACTGGACCTCGCTGTAACCCAACCTATGCTTGTTGGAGATGTCATAGGTGACACCGGTCTGTCCACCGGACTCTCCTCTAGTACCTCTTGGTTGAAGGTGAAGAGTTTCACAACGAGCTTGAAGAACCTTCACACCTTCCTTTGTATATCCTAAACATATTTTAAGATGATATTTTTTTGTTTACATAAGAATGTTATTTTAGGTTGTACCTGGCAAATCAACATGAACTGATGCTCTCATGCCTGTTCCAAGATTGGTTGGACAAGAATGGATAAATCCGTACTTGGCATCAAGCATGAAGTCTTTACCAGACTCCTTCTTGACAGATTCACCAACTGCCTGAATTCCTCGAGCAAGACGATCAAAAACTCCTCGAACATCTCCTCCATTTTGCATAGAGATGATTCTAAGCTGATCTTCTTCATTTACCCAGGTGAGGAAGGTCTTGTCCTTGTTATGGAAAATTCCTCTACCCTCTGGCCAATCTCTCTCCATTCCTGCTACCTTAAAATACAAATAAATAATGAGAGAATATCAAGTTTTAGATTTTGTCTTACCTTAAGATTTGGGTCACCAGACATGAAAAGGAAATGATCATCAACCAGCTGCTGTCTTACTTTTTCATCCATCCCAGTAAGGGGATAGTAAGTTCCAGCAAGATCACCTGACAGATTGGCAAATGCTTTCTTCATCAAGTTTTCAACTCCAACTCTCTGGTCTTTAGTGATTCCGGGAGAAAGTCCAAATCCATCAATGCTTCTTCCAACCCTGATTCTTGTAGAGTGAACAGGGGCGGTGGGGTCAATGTTTCCTTGAATTTTGGAAACATCCATATCACTTGTATGAGTAGCATCAGGGGAAATTCCATGATATTCCTGAATGATTGGATCAAAGACATCAGCAAAGACCTATCAAACAAATGAATTAACAGATATCTAGATGATTGTTCAGTAATGTTCGCTTACCTTATAGGAGTCCCAGTCTCCGGCATAGATTCCACAATGCTGGTTGTCAAACTCAACAGCGCAGGCGATAGCCTTGGCAAGGGTGAACCCAGAGGTAGAGGTTACCAATCCACTAAGCTTTGCCCAAACATCCTTGGTGACATGCTTGGCCACCAGGGAGTGAGTGGATTTGATTTCTGGAAAGGGTTCACCCATGCTATCTGCTCAAGCTCCTGGGAATGAGTGAGGAACTGATGTAAAACTGTCCAAAGGAAGGGTCAGTGCGTTGTGCTGACTTAACAGTTTTTCTCCTTATATCCTTATGTTTTTATATCTAATATACTGATGCATGTGAATTAAGGACAAATTTTCATGATGCAAAAAATTTCATGCATCACCGCTACCTTTGGACAGAAAATGGTCCTTATTCATATAAACATTATGCAATAAAGTAGAGCATTTGCAAACATAACAAAAATTTCGGTGATTTTTCTGATTTATAAATTTTTTAAAGCATTTTAAAAATTATGGAATTCATAATAAATTAAATGATGTTCATGAAAAAATAAGATTCTCCCAAAGCCCAGTTAGAAAACATATTTAAAGCATAAATGACAGTTTCTATGCATTGCTTTAGCTTTAAAGGGACTGTAATCGTAATTTGTAATGACAAGATTGCCATGTCAGATTCACAACAGTACCTTTGAAACCTTTATGTGATCAATAAAGTAAAAGATGTTGACATTTTCCTAGGTTTGAAAGTATTCAATTCTGACAATTAATATTTTTTTTTGCAGCAGAAATGCGCAAGTCTTTTATTTTGAGAAACAGCTACTGAACATATTTGTTAAAGTTAATCCATACTTGATCAAACAAAGCATTAAAGGGTGTCGTTGTAAATCGTACAGAGCCATCTTTGCATAAAGCGCTGCTTGAGATTACCCTTACAGTTCCTTTAAGAGACGACGGTCTAATATTTAAGAGAAGGGGGGCCTGACTAAAAAAAGGGAATGAGGGGGGGGTAAAGTGTCCCAGTCTACATTCATGTAAAGACAGTACAAAGAACACGTAGCTATTTAAGAAAGCAGTCTAGGCAACTTGTTCAGAAATAACCGGGGTTTTACAAATCCGGCTTAAAGTTCTGAAGGTTAAAGTTTGAATTTAAATATTGCACGCTTAACTGAAATTATTAGAAAGGGATTAACGAAAATATAATTATTCATTAAAATCTAATTTATAAAATAAAAGTTAATAATTACAAACATGAGAAGAAACACTTCAATGTCGGAATTTGCAAAAGTTCTAACTATCTTTCTGTTTTATAATTGAAACAACAAAAAGAAAGCTTAAAAATGGCTGAAAGGGATTGCTGGTGCAATTTCAAGTAATCATACATGTTAGGAGGGGCATACTCTTGAAACCTTGATTTGATCAATAATGTGGAACATAATATAGATTTTTTAAGCTTGAAAAGTGATTAATTCTGATAATTGATTCTTTCTTTCCATGAAGTAACAAAAGGTGCATGTCACAAATCTATTACTACTTTATATTAGATCAGACAATGCTTTAAAAGATGCCAATGTGAATTGTAAATACCACTCTATTAATTCCTGGAGAGCCTCTTGAAACTACTTGTACAGTCTCTTTAAAACAGAAAATAGAATAATATTGTGACTTTTATATTTTTAAATTCCTAAATAATATTTAGTAATTAGTCCACGTTCTATATAGGCCTAAAATTCAACAAAAAGCATGGATGAGTTCATAGTTATTGAGGGGGGGGGGACATAGTACATAATTGTCAGTTCTTCTTTCTTGTATCTATGTAAATTCCAGAAGTAAACTATTAGGAATACAGTTTTCTTTCTAGAATACAGTTTTCTTTCTAGAATACACTCTCCTACCAGGAATACAGTTTCTTGCCAGGAATACAGTTCCAATCAGGAATACAGTTTCCTGGCAGAATTACAATCTCCTGCAAGGAATAAAGTTTCCTGTCAGGCAAACAATTCCATGCCAGGAATACAGTTTCCTGAAAGGAATTCAGTTTCCAGTCAGGAATACAGTTTTCTGCCAGAAATACAGTTTCCTGTCAGGAATACAGTTTCCTGTCAGGAATACAGTTTCCTCCAAGGAATACAATTTCCAACCAGGAATACAGTTTCTTACCTGGAATACAGTTTCCTACCAGGAATACAGTTTCCTGCCAGGAATATAGTTTTCTGCCAGGAGAACAGTTTCCTACCAGGAATACAGTTTCCTGCCAGGAATACAGTTTCTTACAAGAATACAGTTTCCTGCCAGGAATACAGTTTCCTACCAGGAATACAATTTCCTACCTTGAATACAGTTTCCTACCAGGAATACAGTTTCCTACCAGTAATACAGTTTCCTACCAGGAATACAGTTTCCAATTAGAAATATAGTTTTCTAAAGTGCTAAGATGTTGTATTTGTAAGATTATTTTCAGATTTACAATCCATTTTGATATCAAAGTAGAATTAGTTTTCCTTTAAGTAATTCTCTGGTCAGACTGACCGTACGATTAGGCGGCACCGAGTGACCTGTTCAAACAGCTGATCTCCTTGCATCTCTACCTGGGTCTGTTAAATGGAGACCATTTAAATTATATTTCTTTAATACCTCTTTTTTGTAATGCCATTTTTCATAAAGATTAATGGATAGTTACCTGATCATCCATAACTTTCCTACATAAGCACATTCACTTGAGATGTCAACGTTTTGATTTTTCTAGATTTTAGCTTTCGTTACGATAGTGTTGATCAAAAGTATAAACGTTTGAAACCTTACGTTGCACATTATCATAGAGGAACGTGAAGAAATGCATTTTCTGCACTTGAATACCGTATACAACGCTAAACTTTAGTATATGTTAGTGAAAAAAGTAAGCTCCGTTACGCTTTTCCATTTCCTGCTTTAAAAACTTTCCCAACTTTACGTTAAAGCTTTTGTAATAAAACCACAATTTTTTAACGTTCCACTTTCTGCAGCATTTTAGCACATTCATTATTTAGTGTACTTTATGCATTATTAATGAACTTTATGCACAGTTATAGTACTTCAGATGCATCTTCAATGTACTTATGCATATTCATTGTACTTTATGCATTTTCAATGAACTTTATGCATATATGATACAGATTGTACTTTATGCAAATGCAATGTACTTTATGCCGTTTCAATGTACTGTATGCATATTCCTTGTACTAATTATGCACATTTATTCTACTTTATGCAATTTTAATGTACTTCATGCATTTTCAATGTACTTAATGTATATTCATTGCACAATTAATGCAATTTTATGGCACATTATGCAAAATCATTGTACTTTATGCATATTTATTGTACTTGATATATATACCATATTTTTTTTTCTGGGTTGTCTTTATATTTTCATGTTGATTGGAACACGCTGTATACGAGACGACATTTTTCTAAGCTAATGATATTTTATTATACTAGAATTATTATGTTTCATGGTTGATTTCAGGAAGGAACTGTAGATACCATGAATAAAACTAAGCTATAAAGATTAAAACCCGTGTTAAAATGTTTACTTGCGTCTGTTCGTGCGTACTAGAGTTCAGCATTTAGCCGCAAATTAACAAATAAGGAATAACAAGATATTTCCATTTAAAACTATATATCTGTATATTATTGTCAAACAAAATGAAATGTCATGTTTCAAGAATTATCTAGTGAACAATTAGTTAAATATTCAGTATTTTATTTCAGGTATAAAAATTGTTTTACCCACGGGGGGACTCGAACCCCCAATCTTCGGTTTAGGAGACCGACGCCTTATCCATTGGGCCACGCGGGCTACTTGACAATTGCAGAAAACGTAAATATTTAAAATATAATTAAAGAAAAATAAATAACACGTGTCACTTTACACCCTTAGATAACATGGCGTGTTGAAGATAATATGCGTAAACAGTCCCTCTAGATAAAATGGCGTGTTGAAGATAATATGCGTAAACAGTCCCTTTAGATACCATGGTGTACTGAAGATAATATGCGTAAACAATCCCTTTAGATACCATGGTGTACTGAAGATAATATGCGTAAACAGTCCCTTTAGATACCATGGTGTACTGAAGATAATATGCGTGAACAGTCCCTTTAGTGTGTTAAAGATAATATGCGTAAAAAGTCCCTTCAGACAATCATGGTGTGTTGAAGATAATATGAGTAAACAGTTCCTTACAAGACACCATGGCGTGCTGAAGATAATATGCGTAAACAGTCTCTTTAGATAGTATGGCGTGTTGAAGAAAATATGCGTGAACAGTCCCTTTAGATAAAATGGCGTGTTGAAGATAATATGCGTAAATAGTCCCTTTAGATACCATGGTGTACTGAAGATAATATGCGTAAACAGTCCCTTTAGCGTGTTAAAGATAATATGCGTAAACAGTCCCTTTAGCGTGTTAAAGATAATATGCGTAAACAGTCCCTTAAGACAACCATGGTGTGTTGAAGATAATATGAGTAAACAGTTCCTTATAAGACACCATGGCGTGCTGAAGATAATATGCGTAAACAGTCTCTTTAGATAGTATGGCGTGTTGAAGATAATATGCGTGAGCAGTCCCTTTAGATAAAATGGCGTGTTGAAGATAATATGCCTAAACAGTCCCTTTAGATAAAATGGTTAATATGCGTAAACAGTCCCTTTAGATAACATGGCGTGTTAAAGATAATATGCGTCCCCACTGGTCAATTATGCGTAGTCTAGTCAATTAGTTTTTACAGGTTGTTATTCATGATGCCTTCTGCCTCCTACCCTCCCTCTTTGCCTGGTCTAAATTTATCAAATTTAGGCAGTTATTAATTATATATCTATGCATGCTGTCTATCTATCTATCTATCAATCTTTCAATCTATCTATCCATCTATCTGTCTATCTATCCATATAACTAACCTATCAGGTAAAAAGATAATTGTTTGTCCTACATTTAGTATAAATTAATACATGACTAGATTCTCGATTAAACTCAAATTTGGAAACTTTAATTAAAAACTTAAATTCTCTAAACACACATTGTCCTGAATATCTGGTGAAAGAAGTTGTTCAAGATGCTGAACACGTAACTTAAAAGAAGTTGTTCAAGATGCTGAACACGTAACTTAAAAGAAGTTGTTCAATATGCTGAACACGTAATTTAAATATAAGTTGTTCAAGATTTTGAACACGTATCATAAAATAAGTTGTTCAAGATGCTGCACACGTAATTTAAATAGAAGTTGTTCAAGATGCTGAACACGTAACATAAAAGAAGTTGTTCAAGATGCTGAACACGTAACATAAAAGAAGTTGTTCAAGATGCTGAACACATAATTTAAATAGAAGTTGTTCAAGATGCTGAACACGTAACTTAAAAGAAGTTGTTCAAGATGCTGAACACGTAATTTAAATAGAAGTTGTTCAAGATGCTGAACACGTAACGAAGTTGTTCAAGATGCTGAACACATAATTTAAATAGAAGTTGTTCAAGATGCTGAACACGTAACTTAAAAGAAGTTGTTCAAGATGCTGAACACGTAATTTAAATAGAAGTTGTTCAAGATGCTGAACACGTAACTTAAAAGAAAGTGTTCAAGATGCTGAACACGTAACATAAAAGAAATTGTTCAAGATACTGAACACGTAATTTAAATAGAAGTTGTTCAAGATGCTGAACACGTAACTTAAAAGAAATTGTTCAAGATGCTGAATACGTAATTTAAATAGAAGTTGTTCAAGATGCTGAACACGTAACTTAAAAGAAATTGTTCAAGATGCTGAACACGTAATTTAAATAGAAGTTGTTCAAGATTTTGAACACGTAACATAAAAGAACTTCAAGATGCTGAACACGTAATTTAAATAGAAGTTGTTCAAGATGCTGAACACGTAACTTAAAAGAAGTCGTTCAAGATGCTGAACACGTAACTTAAAAGAAGCTGTTCAAGATGCTGAACACGTAACTTAAAAGAAGTTGTTCAAGATGCTGAACACGTAACATAAAAGAAGTTATTCAAGATTTTGAACACGTAACATAAAAGAAGTCGTTCAAGATGCTGAACACGTAACTTAAAAGAAGTTGTTCAAGATGCTGAACACGTAACTTAAAAGAAGTTGTTCAAGATGCTGAACACGTAACTTAAAAGAAGTTGTTCAAGATGCTGAACACGTAACATAAAAGAAGTTGCTCGATATGCTGAACACGTAATTTAAATAGAAGTTGTTCAAGATTTTGAACACGTAACATAAAATAAGTTGTTCAAGATGCTGCACACGTAACTTAAAAGAAGTTGTTCAAGATTTTGAACACGTAACATAAAATTAAATAGAAGTTGTTCAAGATTTTGAACACGTAACATAAAATAAGTTGTTCAAGATGCTGCACACGTAACTTAAAAGAAGTTGTTCAAGATTTTGAACACGTAACATAAAAGAAGTTGTTCAAGATGCTGAACACGTAACTTAAAAGAATTTGTTCAAGATGCTGAACACGTAACATAAAAGAAGTTGCTCGATATGCTGAATACGTAATTTAAATAGAAGTTGTTCAAGATGCTGAACACGTAACTTAAAAGAAGTTGTTCAAGATGCTGCACACGAAATTTAAATAAAAGTTGTTCAAGATGCTGAACACGTAACTTAAAAGAAGTTGTTCAAGATGCTGCACACGTAACATAAAATAAGTTGTTCAAGATGCTGCACACGTAACATAAAATAAGTTGTTCAAGATGCTGCACACGTAACATAAAATAAGTTGTTCAAGATGCTGCACACGTAACATAAAATAAGTTGTTCAAGATGCTGCACACGTAATTTAAATAGATGTTGTTCAAGATGCTGAACACGTAACTTAAAAGAAGTTGTTCAAGATGTTGAGCACGTAACTTAAAAGAAAATATTTAAGATGCTGAACACGTAACTACAAGTCCGTTGTAGATTGAAATGCTCGATTCACAGCTTTAATTGGTTACAATCAAGGATGTATGGCAAGGAAAGTCATTTCAGAAGTGTACACATCTTTAGTACTGCAGTGTACTGTCTCTGGGCGCTAATGTAAACACTAGACGGATGTCGAAGCCTGACATGGGATCCATCTTTCACATAAATAATCAATGAAATATTCTGGTCATAGTAAACTATTATGTGAATTATCAAAATTATCAAAATTTAATGCTTTTAACCTCCTCGGATACTTAACAAACACTGATGCATCTATTATTGTTTACAAATTCCCCCCAAAGAGAACTGGTTTCAATATGTACACAGAGTATACACAACCGCAATTGACTTTCCTTGCCTTACATTCTTGGTTACAATGATATCGTACAATTGAGAAGATATAATTTCATTTAATTTTCTTTCTTTTTTCTGTTGCATATTTTCTAATATGATTTACCGAAATTGAAAATAATAGATTTTTAGACAGTAAAACGGGGATAGCTCATGTTTGCTCAGGATATACGGATTGTGAATGAGACATACAATTTTTTGTTCAAGGGTTACTTAAAATTACGTTGACATATGTTTATAAATAAGTTCATAAATTAGTGTTTTTGGAAACTTTTCAAAATGCAAAAAATGAAAAAAAATGGGACTATAAAATGTTGCCTTAAAAAGTTTTTAAAAATCCTTGGCAACTTTGTAGACAAAAAGTAGGCAAACAACGGGCAAAAATAAAATTATGATAGTTTACATTAGTAGTTTTTAAACTTTAGCCAGTGAAAACCATGGGAAAATTAGAACATATTTAATGCTTGACCTTGCTCCTCACAATTCAACCCCCCTAGTCCCCAAGCCTCGTTTTACTCCCCCCCCCCCTCTTGCACCCTGGAATCCCCCCCACCCTCTTCAATTTTGCCTATTTTACCCATCAACATAATCAGAATATACATAGCAGACGACAGTAATCATATACTAGATAGATAGATACTAGACAGATAGATAATCAGATAGATAGAGAGAGATAGATAGATAGAAGAATAGAAAGAAACACAAATAGAAAAATGGAATGATAGAAAAATAGAATAATAGAATAACAGAAATATAGAAAGACAGATAAAAAGATAGAAAGATATAGAATAGAACAATAGAAAGATAGAAATATAGAAATATATAAAAATATAACGATAGAAAGAAAGAAAGATAGAAAGATAGAACGATAGAAAGATAGAAAGATAGATTGATAGAAAGATTGAAAGACAGAAAATTAGAAAGATAGAAAGATAGAAAATTAGAGAGATAGAACGATAGAAGGATAGAAATATAAAAAGATATTAAATAGAACGATTCAAAGGTACAATGATACAAAGATTCAAAAATACAAAGATAGACAAGAACACATAAAGATTGATAGATATAAAGATAGATAAAAAGGAAGAAAAAAGACAGAAATAAAAACAAAGAGTGAGAGAAAGAACGAAAGAGGGGAAGAGAGAAAGAGAGGAAGAGATGAAGAGAGAAAGAGAGACAGAAAGGAAGAGAGGAAGAGATAAAGAGATGAAGAGAGAAAGAGAGACAGAGAGGAAGAGAGGAAGATATAGAGATGAAGAGAGAAAGAGAGAAAGAAAGAAAAAGAGAAAGAGAGAAAGAGAGGAAGAGAGGAAGAGGGTGGAAAATCTCAAGAAACAGATAGAAAATAATATTTTAGGCATAGAATCCAACAAACATATGTTCTAAAAAAGTTTTAAAGGATTGAAGAGGATAAGCCTTTTTTATTCAATATTTCTGATGTAAACCTTGTTAAGCAATTTATAATTTTACATGAAACTTAGTTACATACAAAATGATATTATAGAGGACGTGAGTCAGACTCTAATATTAATTTCCTTAAAGAATAAAGTTCTCATCATCATAATAAGTAGCCCGCGTGGCCCAATGGATAAGGCGTCGGTCTCCTAAACCGAAGATTGGGGGTTCGAGTCCCCCCGTGGGTAAAACATTTTTTGTTAACTTTGAAACAAATTTTAGTTTGAAATATTGATATATTACTTTTACTGATAAAAATAATCTGTCAGGTGTGGGGTTCGAACCCACGCTCTCTTGCGAGAATCAGAGCTTAAATCTGACGCCTTAGACCACTCGGCCAACCTGACGGTGTGATAAAAGGATAAAATTAATATAATTGACAAATCAAACTGTCTTTGAGCGTTTTTTTGTATGTATTTATTTCTTACAAGCATATAGGCGTCTTTTTCAAACCCATTCAACGTTATAGATAGATTTTTGTTCTTTAAATATGGATTTTTATTAAAAGTTTGCCACATATTTTGAAATAAATCTATGTTATATGCTTGAAATCCCAACGTGGAGAGGAGAGGAGAGGAGGTAGAAAGAGAGAGAGAGAGAGAGAGAGAGAGAGAGAGAGAGAGAGCATGGGCTGTTGAAACAACTTCGGTCGGTTCTGTACAATTCATTTAGCTACGACTTTGAGTCGGAGCCATATAGATAGCTATAGATAGATAGATAGATAGATAGTTAGTTAGTTAGTTAGTTAGATAGATAGATAGATAGATAGATAGATAGATAGATAGATAGCATTTCTGCTAGTAAGTACTTTAAAGACAATTTTATAAGAACTAGCCTTAGAGGGCGCTTCGCGCCCATCTTCTAAATTAATCGTGAACATGTTCTCTTTGTGTACATCGTAAAACAAAACAAAAATAATTCGCGGATTTTCACAAAAAAATTCGTGGATTTTCAAAATTTTCAAAAATTTAATGAAGATCGAATTTTGATGGAGACATATATTTGAAATTTTGATCATTCATAAACCTTCTCTAGGGTCCCTAGATGTCCCACAAAAAATTTGGGCCCGATCGGTTCAGCCGTTTTGACGTTTATTGGATACAAACAAACAGACAGACAAGCCAAATTTATACATAGATGCAGAAAATGTTGAACTGTAATGTTTTTGACAAATTTGTTGTTAGAAAAAGTCAATGTATTCACCAACTGTTTATTCTTATTTATATTTATATATAGTTTTCCTATATAAATTGCATGGTAGTTTATAACAGTTTTGAAGAAATAGTTTGTGTTTTTTTACATGATATATCAAAACGTTTTAACATGAATTATCAGTTAAATGTGCTCTCGTTCTAATATATCCATAGTGAAATGTAAAAAAAACTAATTTTATGACCCCGACGTGATTTGAACACGCAGCCTTCTGATCTGGAGTCAGACGCGCTACCGTTGCGCCACGGAGTCACTTAATAGTGTAAATATTTTTAATATTATTTATAAACAACATACATTAAAGAGAAATCTTTATTACTTTAAATAACTATAACTATAATAATATATAGGAACTATTACTACAAAATTAAATATTAAAGAAAAAGAAAGATATTAAAAAAAAAATTAAGTATTAAGTTTGATTCTAATCATCCTGTAGGAATGATTTATTGCCACAAACTCTAATTTTCAAATCCTTTATTTTTATCTATGATGTTGAAGACCTATTCTATTATACATTATGATATTCATCAAGAAATAAATATGCAAAGATTGAAATATTTAAGGTTTTTCCTTCAAATCGAACCCGAATCGAACAGATAAAGGATCAGTTAGAAAATACAATCGAGTAATCAGGATTCATAAAAATGGATTAAAAAAAAAGTTTTACCGATCAATGTAACTCAAGATTTTGCAGAAAATATAACAGTAACTGGTTTCTCTATTGTGAATACTTTAACAATCCTAGGTCTAGATATATGCGAAACTTTCTATTTAGAAGAATCCAATTTTAATAAGATAATAGTAAAAATTAGGGCGATGGCGCAATTTTGGGTCAAATTTAAATTGTCGATCGTCGGCCGAATTAATATTGCCAAAACATACCTACTCTCTCAGATTGGCTACTTCGCCCCTGTACTTTCTTTTAATGAAACCCAAATACAAACTCTTAGAAACGAGATAGGTTCCTTCGTGCGGGGAAAGTTAAAGATAAGTATTAACACTGTATACAGTGCAATACAGCAAGGAGGCCTCGGTATGATTGAAACCGAATCTTACATAGATGGATTTAAAGTGGGTCTTTTTAGGAGGTCGATTAACAATAGCGATTTTTGGGCTCGAGAAATTCAACAATACAGAATATCATTAGATTTTCCATTTCACTTTAAAAGTACAATATCTGCGGATACTCCTTGTGGTGAAATGTCAATTTGTGCAAGGAAATTCTCTAACATTTTTTGGAGGACGAGTGGTAACTTTCTCGACATGAGAATATTTGACAACGACATTACACGGTTAGAATCTGGTGAGAAATTAGGCATGAACCATTTCAGAGCAAACCTGACACCCGAAAAAGTTCTCCTGATAAGGAAATTGAGATTCGTCAACTTGGTAGACATTTTCAATAGCGAAATTTTCTCAGAAAATAATGTAGCCTTATATCTCGGTTTCCGTCCTAATCCGTTAGAAATATTCTACTTAAGATCTGTACATAGGAACGTTATAAGGAGACTAGCTATGAATAAAGATAAAGCGTGTACCCCTATCCTTACCTTTTTTAGAAAAATTGTTAAGGGAAGCGTTAAGATTCGTAGAATAATCGACAATAATAAGAACGAAGTTGTTCCTGGGAGCGGACTCAGAAAGCGCATTATACCATAATGCAATGATCGCACACTTCGTCCAGAATCACGAACCTACCTGTCAACGGTGCGAGTCAGGAAACCTTAGGCCCACGCCGAGAGAAACAATCTCTCACGTCTTCTGGGACTGTCCCAAAATAAGCGAGATCCTTCTTGATCTCAATACCATAATATCGAACGGAACATTATCACATGAAGAACTTAAAAGTGTAATATTTCTAGGTTGTACTAATCCTTTAAACTTTAATATCGTAAATACTAACACAATCTGTTTCATAGTCATGTATTACATATTTTCTACAAGAAATTCTGGACAATTGTACAACATTTCTAAGTTAAAGCAATTTATTTTTCATCACACTGCAAAACTTAATAACCCCTTGTTTGAAGAATATGAACATGAATCTTAATCTTTACTTCCTTGCAATGTATAATCTCTTCACAACTGGCACCGCACGGCGGTGTATAATAATTGCATCATCCCCAGCGCTAGCTATGCCAAACCATACCTACCTTTTACAACTCATGCTGCATTTTGTCCCGAATTAAAAAAAGGAATTTCAATCATTTTACATCACAAACTAAGTGAATCTCATATTAGAGTAATGAATTCAATAATATCCATAATAATATTCGTACTGAATCCTTCCCTTGAGGATGATTCTGACGAAACGCGTAACTTAAAGCTAAGTAACAGCCTTGCTATGAGTCAAGATTTCAATAGTGTACATAATAATATTCGTACGGAATCCTTCCCTCGAGGATGATTCTGACTGGAAGTGCCTATAAAAATCTATTTAGGAGTAAAATGTTTTTTTTAAAACTCCATAAATATTATTCTTAGAGTGTTGCTTGTGGATTGTTTACAAATGGAACCCAAACGGTAACAGACCTAGTGTACTATTCTAAATAGCAGATACTATAAACGATAGAATTCGATACCGATCTGTCCGATCTTGATACCTGAGATGCAGAAACAGAATTTCATTTTTTTTATTAATTTATTTCATTTCAAATCAGTTTTCCTACAGAGCTTATTTCGTTGATTCAAACCCCTATACTGTATCATCTCGTATTCGATTTTTTAATATTCTATTATTATTATGACATCCAAACTATTATTTGCCAAAATATATGATGAATAATTAATTTTTCGCGAACTATTACCAAATCCCAAACGAAAGAGTGAAAAGGAATTGAGTATTTGTCACAAACTATGATTTTCCAATCTCTATATCTTTGCAACCCAATGCAGTATACATTAGATATTTCAAACCATGAATTCTGTTAGATGAAAGCATCTAAGTTTGAAATATCACAGGTTTACACCATCAGGTGGGAAAAATATGTATAAAAATCAGACCCAATTCCTTTGCAAATTACTATTATTATTCCCAATATATTACCTGAGTCACAAGTTCTAGAACAAGCAGACCATGGAGACCAGTCTCCCCAGTAGTTCGAGGTACCCGGAGATAAAAAGGCCGCAGTTCCTCCAGATCCATCCTCCGAGGACTCCGAGGTTCCAAGAGTTAGAGTCGAACTTGTAACCCAAAAAAACCCAAAGAGAAAAACTAAACTCACCTGAAAAAAATGATTTGTTATAACATTAAAATATAATTTTAATGATTTAAAACACAAAGTTTATTGAATTATTAAAAGTAATCTGTATGTAATAAAACTGAAACTAACAAAACGCAGAATTAAGAACCTAAACACTCTCCACTAATCACTGACATGCGGTTCTACATGACGGCAGATCTCAGATTTGCAAGTTACTACGCTGATAATTACGGTAAAAAAAGATTATTTAAGATTGATTTTTTACAGTCAACTGTAAAAATTTATTTATGAGAATTTTAAATTGATCTCGATATCCTATGTGAGCATAATTTAGTTATGAGAATGGACGACTCTTCTTTCTTTTCTTTCATTCAGTTGTAAATCACTCCTGACAGTATAACCCGGCGTTCATAGTTCTTACGAAGTGGGAAATAATTTTTTAATGTAAACTGTACAAAAGAACCTTTCTTTCACCTTTGAAAATAATTCTACAATTTCTATCTTCAAATTTCTTCTTTCTTTAACCTGTACAGGCATATTTAAAACCGCAATATTTTGTAATATAGTTAGACGAGAAACCATCAGGACCTGAACGCCCGAGGATCTGGGAGACCCCAGAGGATCTGGGAAACCTTAAAGCTGTAATCCTCGGCGAAGAATAACGGTAAAAAATTATAATTCCAAAGGTCCCTGTGAATACTGGATCCCCTTCATTATTAATAAGTCCTAAACCTTTTTTTCATACAGAGAGCAGGAGTGTGCACACGGACCATTTTGGACTGTAAAGGTTGAAACATCTGAACCGAAACTAACGTAAAAGTACTTAATAAAATTCTAAGCTCTTAAATTATGTAAACTCACCCCAAGTTTAAATCTACAATGTTAATGTTAAAAAAAAAATGTTAATTTCATAACTCTAAATGCTACGCTTTAAATTCGTTAACTTGGATAAAAAAGTTTAGTGTACTACTGCAACCCTGCCCCTATACAGAATTTGAAATAAATTGTTGCGATTAATAAATCCTTTCTGATCTCGGTTGAAAATGATCAGTAAACCAAGAAGAAAGGAGCCAAAAAACTGAATTTTCTTTCTCATTCGGATTTTCTCCCAAAAATAAACTGAGTAAAATTCACTATTGTAATTCTAAACCTACTGACTTTACCAATAAAAATTTCAAGGTTCTCTTTATACCTAGTTAAACTGGAATCTGGAAGCTGACCGCCAGAAGCATCTTGGAGCATGCGGATCTCAGACTTGCACTAATCAGCGGAATAAATAACGGTAAAAAATAGATTTCCACGAGCCCCCCTCTCACATGATTTTATATCTTTTTTATACAGATGACAAGGGCGCGCACATGGACCACAACTGACTGCAAAGAGTCTACCCTATTGAATCTAAGTTAAAAATTCTAATGGTACAGGCATTGATCCAGTCTCGATTCAAATAGGTTTGGGCTACTTTTCTGCATCATCTTCTTTTCCTATTTACCAGATCTCGGTTTAAATTACAAATTAATCTTATACATGTAAAGTTATTAAATGTGCCACTAATTAAGGGGTAAATTTTTCAAAAATTGAAATTATCTGAGCTGAACGTAAACATTACCGAACGTTCCAACCAAACAGTTATGTTTCCCCCCCCCAAAAAAAAGAACTTTCCATATGAAAACTGCTATAAAATGCGACATTAAAATGTTTAGGACTTAAAAACTGAACTTATTTATTTTTGAAATACTACCGAATGGTGGAATTAAACAACTAGCTGATCTCTTCTCAAATAATTTTCCATATTTACTGTTCCAAAACTCTACACTATTAAAGAATACCTTTTAAAAATCGGAAACTATTTGAGTTGAATGCAAGCACTAAATGAATGCATTAAATAAACTAATAGTTCCTTTTAATTATTCAGTATCAATACTAAAGAGCTATTATAATTGCTCTTTGGCGTATAAGCTATTAGAAACGAACAATCAATGTTCGTATTTCTTAATCGTTACGCCTGATTATCTTGCTAATTAAGCCGCAATATGATTAAATATGATCTATATTTCCATTCCATTCTTTGGCGTAAAAGATATTAGAAACGAACAATCAATGTTCGTATTTCTTAATCGTTACGCCTGATCATCTCGCTAATTAAGCCGCAATATGAGTAAATAAGATCTATATTTTCATTCCATTCTTTGACGTAAAAGATATTAGAAACGAACAATCAATGTTCGTATTTCTTAATCGTACGTCTGATCATCTTGCTAATTAAGCCGTAACATGATCAAATATAATCTATATTTCCGTTCCTAGAATCGGCTAACGCCGATGCACCATCGATGGCTTATCTTATTTTTATCATGTTAACAAAAAGGGAAACTCGCTCCCGTGTATGTTCATATATAAGCATGCACACTTTTAAATGTCGCATTTTTTAATAAAAGACAACACGCACCGTGTTTGTAGTATCTACAGTAACACTCCTGAAAAGTATGCTATCTTTCAATAAATAATTTAGTTTTTTCCTCACGAACTGCTTCATTATAAATATTTGAATATAAACTTACAAATAATTCAGAAATGGAAAAAAAAAGAAAAAAAAAGTATCTTTTAAAATCGTTTCCGACGTTATTGATTTATTTATTTATAATTGTATGTACATAATAACTCGTTAAAAAAAAAATCTTGTGATAAATTCATATTTTCAACAATCTTGTAAACCATATAAACAATGATACTCAAATAAATATCTAGATTTTAAAAAATATTTAACAGGGGAGCCAATCGGATGAAAAAGGGAGATATAACAATAGTGTACGTTATGTTGAATGACCCTGTATTGAAACAGTTTCACAACGGTATCCTAAGAAACTTTGTCAGAGAAAAAATATGAAATATATATCGTCGTTTTTCGGCCAATTTTTTTTAAGCTTTTTAAGCTTCAGACAAAGGTTTAAAGGAAATCGTTGTGAAACAGAATTGAGAATTTGCCACAAATTCAAATTTTCTAATCCTTGCAACATGATGGTATAATCCTTTGATGTATCTAATTTTATTTTATTCAATAGAATTTACAGAAATTATAATTTAAATAATAATTTGTTACTCAGAATGTCCATCAGAAAAATTGTTGTTTTTTATTTTTAAAGTTATCTATCTATCTATGGCTCATGTATTCTTCCCCCCTTTATATTTTAGAATAATAAATAATAATATACTGCAGACTACTATAACACCTTTATCTATAATTATAAAGATTTTCTCTGAAAATAAAGAGTTTTTCTGTAAAATACCAAAAATTGTCGGAGTGTAAGATGTGAAGATATATATATATTTATAATTCCATAATACAAACTTTTTCTAGAGATGGGAATCCATTTTTGTTCGTTAAAAATATTCAATGTGTTTTATTTGTCTTTAAGAATACGAGATGTTTATCAAGCATCAATAATGTATATATATTTATTTGACCTGACCAGACATGTATGTATGATAATATGTACAAATTTTGTAAACACGTCAACTGATTTTAAATCAATAATTATTTTTAAATCTTTCAGGAAATTGTATACTCTGAAAAATAGTTAAATCTTTGTTAAAAACCCAAATTTTCAACTCCCTATATCTTTGCACCACAATGTTGTATTTATTCTGAATTCTGAATTCTGTTAAACAAAATTATCTAAGTATGAAATGTTAAAAGTATACACCGTCATATTGTAAAGATATAGGGATCTCTCTCCTACCTGCTCCACAACTCGATGTCAAAAGAACTATTTGGAAAGGCCTTAAAGTGTTAAAACAAGAAACAAGAAGCAGGAAGAAAAAAGAAATTGAACAGAAAAAAGTGGAGGGGAAATGTCTTGACATTAGAGATGGGGGCTTAAAACAAGATCAACAAGAAAGAAGAAGACAACTTTGAACAGGAAAATTAGAAGGGAATTTGAGCTTTACACTATCTATTTTTTTTTTCACCAATAGCGAATGAAGACAAATACACAAGATGGCAGATGTCCAATCTCCCCCCCCTCTATGTCCTACTCAAAATAAAAAACTGGAAAATGTTTAACACGCCCCCCCNAGTGTGTAGAAAAGCAGTTTACACAAGCTAAATGTGTTACAGTTGACTCTAGCAAAATAGAAAACAAAACAAGGGGAGAGGGTAGTGACCTTGCTCCCCTCAGAATAGGTCAGAGATACAGGGCTTGGAAATAATTCTTTCTCTTGCAATTTGGAAGCTGCAGGATCATTCAAAAAATTATTTTATTTTTATTTTCAAAATTTGCAGGATCATTCAAAAAATTATTTTATTTTTATTTTCAAAATCAGCCAAAGTATGATTGAAGAATGGACGAGGAATGGACGATCAAGAAGAAAGAATGAAAAACAAGAAATATAGAAGTCTCAAAATGTTTCCAGTAAAGGATGTTTAAAAATGGAGGAAATATGATGCACATCTCTAACTGTATATATTTACCTGTAATAAGTTTTGAGAATATATTCATATTCCCCATGTATATCCTAGATACATATATTCATTTATCTTTTTATTTTTCTGCAAACTGCAAACATCAACTTTCAAGAAGAGACAAACAATAGTTGATAATATTTAAAATTTCTTTTTATAATAGTCGTTTAGACACTTGTTATCAAAAGCAATAATGCAAGATTTCATTCTTGATTTAATAAATTCACTTTAGGGTCGATCTGTAAAGGGAATAGGGTGTCCCTAAAACTTTTATTTGATTATGTACCATCTGTGTGATCTGTGTTAAGGTTGAATAAATGAATATTATTCCTTGTATCTGGGATGTTTACTGATTACATGCTTTCTTAATAGATGATGCAGAATACTCTTCCCACAGAAATTACATCTAAAACAAAGCTAGGTTAATGCTGCATTATATACAGTTTATGTACGCAAAGTACATATATTTACAGTTCATGTACTCTAAGTACATATCTTTACAGTTTATGTACTCTAAGTACATATCTTTACAGTTAATGTACTTTAAGTACATATCTTTACAGTTCATGCACTTAAGAGTACATACCTTTATAGTTCATTCACTTTGAGTACATACATCTTAAAGCTATGTATTTACAGTTCATGTACTCTAAGTACATACCTTCATAGTTCAAGTACATACATATATACAAAGCTAGGTTACTGCTGCGTTGTATACAGTTTATGTACTCTAAGTACATACCTTTATAGTTCAAGTACATACATGTACAGTGTACATACATGCATACATCTATACAAAGCTAGGTTTCTACTGCAATATATACAGTTCATGTACTCTAAGTACATATCTTTATAGTTCAAGCACATACATGTACAATGTACTATTCCACACTTTACTTATCAAGTGCATGTCCAGTTGATAGTAACCCTGCTTCTTAAAAAAACTTACAAACAAAGGAGTCAAATGTATTTTTTTCAGATCAAAGCGAAGAGGCCAAAATTAAATGAAATTTCTCAAAATTTTTTTCTTCTGGAAATTTGCTCTGCATTAAATGAGTAAAAATGAGCTCTTCGTAAAACCCCAGATTTTTTAAGATTAAAATTGCTCAGTTTCCTAGTTCTCATTTCTAGTTGAGAGCCCAAAATAAAAAAATAAAACGGAAATGGAGGGAGGATAGAAATGGAGATAATAAATTATTGGCGTAGTTCACGACATATCAAACCCAGAGGAATACAATTAAGTAAAGAATGTAAACTTTTTAAAAGTTTGAAATTCAATTGTTTGCAACGGAACAAAATCCAAATTAAGGATAAACCTTTTGATGGAAAGGGACAGTCAAGGTAAATTTAAAGTAACCCTTCATGATACAGGTACATGTTCGATTCACAGCAGCAGCCTTTAAACCAAATCTTAATAAGGTTTTTTATCTTAAAGGGAGTGACCGGCTATGTAAGGTAGTTGAACTGAGTATGCAGTGTTGTGGAAAACTTCTTTCGGATTCATTTGAGACATATTAAACTTTTTAAAGATCTGTAAATCCTCAGTTTAAGCGCAAATTCGACGTTCAAAACTCCTACTTTGTGGGTGGATACGTTTTCAGAATTCTCCACACCACTGCATACTCAGTTCAACTACCTTGTACATAGCCGGTCACTCCCTTTAAAATTGATAATTTTTATTCCAGTTACTACATAGAAAATAATGCAAGACTTAGCTTCGAAGACAAGGTTGAAATTGACAATTTTCTTTAAGCGTTTGATTTGGGGAAAATTAGTTTTGAAAGGGGAAAATAATTGAAATTTTGGATCGAGCATCAAAAATCTTTTCCGCCACCGGTGAGGGGGGTTATTTCGTGAAAATACATAAAAAGGTTTAAAGGGTACAGTTGTGAATTATGCCTATAATTGGAGGATTATTTTCGACAGTCCCTTTAATGCCTCTTTATGAACAAAATTCAGCATCAAAGGAAAACCCTACAACCCGCCTCTCTGCTTTAATCTTGGATATTGCAGTAGCAGTTCTAGCATTGTTTTAGTTCATTTATTCCCCCCCCTTATTGTCTATATATAAAATACTTGTTTTAGAATTACATTAATATTTCCCTTTTTTTATAAGGGAGATTAAATCTATTTTTTTTTTGTGAATTTGTTTCGCTAATTTCTATAAGTTTACAAATAGTAAAATGACTTTTCTACACAGTTAACTATTAGATTTTTACAGTCATAAAAAGGCAGGACTTTAAAATCTAAGTAAATCAAATGACTAATTGTACCCCTTTACTAAAAGGGTATATTTTATTTTCATATTTATAATATGTTAAATCATTTATTACCTAATACTTCCCTCTGTGAGGTGATTCTGAAGAAGTGATGTTTTCTGATAGTTTCTAGGTAAAGGTTGCGTAGAGTTATTAGGATCAAATCCTTTATACTTTACAGCATACTCCTTCACATGACAATATTTAATACCAGAGGCCAAATTTAAAGAATTTTAGCAGCGGCTTAAATTTGAGACGCGGCTCAAAAATGGTTGGTTCCAAAAAATGTATCAGTGTTTCCAGATTTAAGCCGGCGCTCAATTGAAACCAGTTTTTGGCGAATTTGAGACGCGGCTCAAATTCATTAAATTCGGACTCTTGTCAAACATTAAAAAGGGGCTGTAACCGTTATTTCAGATGACCCTCCATGCAACGATGGCTATGCCCGATTGGCAATTGTACCAATAACAGCTTTTTGTTATCAAGTATGAATTAGTTGTCAAAATTTCAAAATTTTGAAAACTGATTTTAATTGTAGTATCTCTGCAAAAGTAACTTGCGCATTTCTACTCCAGGAAAACAAATAGTAGTTCTTAAAATATAACACTTTTTACAGTAGAAAAATTCAACATTTTTGATCTAAAAATGGTATATTGCCATCTTTGCATGAAGGGTCACTTGAAATAACTCTTATTCAGTCCCTTTACTACCCCCCCCTTGTAGAAGTAGAAGAAACTTATATTTCAAGGGAAAATTTATGAAAATGGATAAAAATCCATGATTTTGCCTCAGATAGCTTCAGAATTCATAAATTAAAATTCCAAAAATGAAAATTCTTCTTCCACAAAAACTTTTCCTGCGGCCCCCGTTTTCGAATCCCCAAAACCACCCTCAAAAGAAACCCAACAAATTTCTATTAAAATTAGTTTATATAAATAAATTTTGATTGTGTTCCTGAATAGATATATAATGAGTTAGTTTTAAATGACTGTGTATGCCAGCAATGGTAAATATTATCTGCGCCGGGCAGAGTTTACATTGGTAGTAGGTCAACCTCTCTACCTATACAAACATCCACCTCAATACATCAAAGATACAGGGTGCCCCAATAAAAAGGGAATTAAGTGAGCAACTTCCATATCAGTCGGTCTTTTACCGTTAACAAACATTTTAGTGGGATTCCAGTTCAAACAATTACTAACAGAAAGGCTTGGGATTTCAAAACCGTGGACTGCTTTTACATACCATAAAAATCTACAGAAAGGTCGCTATTGTTTCAGAAACCCACATCATATTCTTTAGAACTCTAGATTGTAAAATAGTAATTCCCCCCCCCCCCATCCCCTCCTTTTAAAATTTAAATAAACATTAGATATTTTCTTTTATTTTAACAATTTTATTTTAACCCAAAAACGAGAAAATAAAAAAAAGTATTGAATGAATAGTTTGCAACATGCATTTGTACAAATACTTGTTTTAAGAAACTAGGAGAAGGAAGAGGGTAGGGGGGGGGAGTTAATGAGCCGAACTATTGTTTGAATGCAAACTGCAAATGAAACCTAAAATTTTAACAAAAATTGTATCTTATTTTTTTAAATTAAAACATTAAATTTGAATTGGATCTATCCCTGAAGAGTTAGATTATCCCTCTGTTCTAGTTTATTCCCAAGATTCTCCAGCTTACTGCTGTTGTGTACCTTGAAGCAGGGGTAAATATTTCCTTTATTTTCTCCCCCCAGATATATACAAGGCAATTTTAGGTCCCTTTTATCCCTCAATTATCGAAGATCAATGATTTTTAACGAAAAATAAATGTTTTAAGAATTTTAGAGAGGAAAAATTTGCCAATAGATGTCAAATTTTTCCATTTCTCTGAAAATATTCTCCTTCTTCCTAAATCTTAAAAAATATAAACCCCTGCCTTAGAGATGTGTTTAGCTAGGAGACTATGGTAGAGAATCTTATCACAAACTTGACACTTGAACAGACACATATCATCCAGGGAGGAAGAGTAGATTCTCTCCTCCTCTCCTATACTATACTTAGAGCTAGTTCGAACCTCAAGTTTTGATCCTGCAATGTAAATAAATTTGATTGAGGAAGATCTTCAGTGGAGTTTGTAATGAGCTTTAATTGGGATTAGGAGAAGTTTTGGTTGAGTATAGGAGTGCTTATTGTTGGGATTTTTAGTTGGGATTAGGAGGAGTTTTAGTTGGGCTTATGAGTTTTGGTTGGGATATGGTGGAGTTTTGGTTGGGATTAGGAGGAGTTTTGGTTGGGTTTAGGAGGAATGTTGGTTGGGATTAGGAGGAGTTTTGGTTGGGTTTAGGGGGTGTTTCAGTTGGATTCAAAAAGATTTTTCGGTTTGGTTAAGGGAGAGTTTCGATTGGTACAATAAGAGTTTCAGGTAGGTTTAGGAAGAGTTTTGGTTGGGATTAATAAGGAGTAACAGTTTCTGTTATTAAGAGTTTAGATTGGAGTTATATATTGTCTTGGTTGGGTTTAGATCGATTGCCTGCTAGGTTGGATAACAGTTTTCGTTCAGCAAGAAGTAGGTTGTTTCCATTAGGTTATAGAAATTGCTTTGGGTTGAAGAATAGTTTGTTTTTGAGTATAGGAAGGTTTTCAGTTGGACTTATGAAGAACTTTGATTGAGTTTAATCAAATTTTAGTTTGGACTGATTTAGAATAAGTTTAAACAATTTACCTATTTTATCATCTGATTCAAAAGCATTGTATTGTATTTCATAATCTTGAATGTCTAGAGAATGATGTTCTTTAACATGGAAACCAATCTCTTCAAAGCTAAATATCAAGGGAGCCTCACAAACCTTACACCTAGGGATAGAAAATAATGAACAACAGAACTTTTGCGTTGTGAATCTCAGGCTCTAGCATTGTTCTCCTTCTTAGGCAGACCTATGCATTAATTGAACTCCTCTTCATTATAAATAATTGATCCCCAAACTTGGATATTTAAGATAAAGAATACGCAACACAAAAATTCCCACCTCAGAGGCCGAATTTAAAGAATTTGAGCCGAGGCTTAAATTTAAGCTGCGGCTCAAATATGGTTGGTTCCACTTAAAATTGTATTCAATGTTTCAATATTTAAGCCGGCGCTCAATTGAAACCGGTTTTTAGGGGATTTAAGACACGGCTCAAATTTGTAAAATTCAAACTTAGGACAACAAATAAGGTTTTGAATTAAGTCTAAATCTCCTCAAATCAATATAACATGACAACTTTAAATGACCAACTATGATATTAAATAGCCATTTCTAATTAAAAAACAGGTAACGGAGAAATTTAATAATTTTATACAAGCAGTTTAATTTTGATCTTATGTTGAACTTCAATGTTATACATGGCAGTTGTCAAACTATTTACAGAAGAATACTGTTTTTAAATCTCTCCAACACCCCTAGAGTTCAAGAGATTCCTTTCTACTCTCTATGCAGTATCCTGGGGATGAAATCTGACCGTAGTTTATAAGTTTAATTAATTCAACTTTAATTACAGACATTCTACAATATAAGGCTGTCATAACAATATCTAGACTTGGGCTAAAAAGTACAGAAAAGAAGTTGCAACAAAGTTTGAACAAAATTCATGTTAAAACTTAATTCTGAATTCATGGAAAACTCTATTTTTACACAGCTTTGTTTAAAGCTTTGATCACATTACTGTTAATAGCACAGGCAATCAGCTTTTCTCCCCTTTGGAGGCCGGTTTGATTAAAGTTGAATAATTTTTTATTATCTTCAAAAAAATTTACCATACACATTATACATTTCTTCCTAAAATATAAAATTAAATTAGGCTCTAACTTAAAAGTTTAAACTCTGCATATCAATGTGACTAAGCACTATTATTAACCCAACTTAAAACGTTAGCCTTTTATCAAATAAAATACGGTGCAAAGATAACTTTTTGAAAAATATTCAAAACATTCAATATTTCCTAAAACAAAATGCAATATTTTTAACTAAATGTTCAAGATGACCAGAATGTTTGTTTCTTTCATATCCTGAGCCTGCAATTTAAAAACTTCGGCTCAAGCCGTAATTCCTTAAACCCAGTTTTTAGACCCAATATTTAAACCAACCCTGACGACAGCTTGACAGCTGCAAGATCTTCGGCTCGACTTAGGAGTTAGGCCCAATAAAAATAAAACCAACCTTGGTTGGTTTTAGTGGAAAACAAGTTAATTTTGCGTCTTGTTCTCATAAAAACTGGGAATGCGCCAATTCCTACCATGAAAATTCGTCAAATAGAATATTAACCCGGTTTTTTTAATTCAACTCGGTGGAAAATAAGATGCAGCTTGAATCCGAAAGTTGTAAATAAGGTTCAACGACAGCATAGACCCGAGCCATATTTCCCCAAGTTTTTTAAATCGCGGGCTCTGGTTATGTTTTAATCAGCATTGTGAACTAGACAGTAGGAGAGGTCAAATTAAAGCAATTTTACTGGTATGACTTTATGACCTCATAGCATCTCTTGTTTTAACTTTATGCAACAGAAAGAGAACATGTTAGATTGAAAACATTTAAGATAGCAACCTAATGTGCAATTTACTTTAATTTGACGTGTAATCCAACCACCTTGCCTTATCGATGGGAAAACTGTGTTCCTTATTCTTGTATTTTTGGGGGTTAAACTTGAATCTAAACCATTCCAGCCAAACAACATTTTGTTTGGTCAAATAATAAAAAGCAGTTGCATAAATATGTAGAAATTATGATTTCTCATATCTAGGAAAGTCTTGTCTATAAAAAAATGACAAGGCATTTGATGCCCAATTTTTCGTTTGTTTCCCTAAATTCAAAATATATACCCTTTTATCTCCTGTAAACAAAATGAAAGAAGAAACTAGACAGTAGACAATGAAATGAATGTTAAAACGACATCAAAGTGTAAAAAGTTGTTAAACAATGGTTTCTAACTGTGCTTAAAGTATAAAGTTGGATTATAAAGAGACGCCCCAAGAGAATCTATTTAAAATCTAAAATTAACTCATAAATTCCAACTTGGATATTTAAACACAACTGGGACCAGAGAAACATAGCTTCTTAACCGCTTAATAAACTCAGGTTTAACATTTATATTGTACAATTCAAAGTGTACTGCAGGCATACTGAAAAGGTGACATTACAATTACATTTACATTGAAACAATGTACCCATATATATGTGTAATAGGCATGTTCAAAAAGTTGATTTTATATTGTTATTAAAGTTTAGAATGAAGGTACAATAGATACAAGCAAAGATAAAGATACATAACAAAAATTAACTCATTTAATTCTTTATAATTAAATGAGTTCATTTGTTTAGTTTTAGTGTACTTTTAAAAAATCGTAATATAAAGTAAAACTACCATGTTCAGTTAAATTTTGAGTACTTTTTACATAGGGTACTTTTCCAAAGTCATTATAATTTGTGTATTCATTGTATTACATAACTACTTAACCATGTTGGCGTATTTATTTTAGTGATTTATTAAAAAATTACACTTTTCAAAGTCTACTAGTCTTTTTCAAAAAGTTGAATTCAGAGTGTACTATTCAGAGTGTACTAAGCATGTTTAAATAGTTGTATTCAGTAAAACTTTAAAATTGTACTATTCTTAGTGTACTTTGCATATTAAAAAGTAGTTTAGGGAAAAGAATTAAAAACAGGAAATCAACTTGCCATTTCAAGTCCAATTTTTCATCCCCCCCCCCTCTTAACAAAAACTACAGCAAGAACCAGAATACTGTAGAATAGGAAGATAATATTAAAGCAATATTGAAGTGTATTTCATGCTGTTAGAAAGCAAATTGTTTTACATGTAACTTCATTACTAAGTGAAATGGGTCGCTGCACAATCGCTGTGTCTCATGTTCATTGGACTACTTAAAGTCATAAGTTGAATCTAAAAGTTGTCTTCCTATTCCAGAGTTTTCTGGTTCTCACTGTATCATGCCATGTTTTTATGTGGCATTCCTGTATAATTTGTCACAGTGCAAAAGAGTGAAGACAATGTATGTTGTCAGAAAAGTATAAATTAATAAAATGGATAGAAAACCTTTTTATTTGATTGTTTGAGGCAATTTCCTTCCAACTTTTCTTAAGAAAAATACCAACTGTTATTTATATGAGAAAACATTGAGAAAAATGTAGAAAATAACTGCAAGGATTAAGAACAACTCAGTAAATATTGTTATATTTCAGAGATTGGAACGTAAGAACACCTCAGTAAATATTGTTATATTTCAGAGACTGGAACTTAAGAACAACTCAGTAAATATTGTTATATTTGAGACACTGGAACTTCAGAAATAATACAACAACGAAACCTAGTTTAAATCTCAAAATATCTTGTATATGTTTATATATATGATCACTTTATAGTTTAGAAAACTCCAAAAGTTCAACTCCAAAAATCCCATTCTGTTACCTAAACTATGTTTTGATCATTAAAACTACTAAATTTCCGTCTCAGAGAATTTCAGTGCTATTTTGTATATTGTTTTGTGTTGATTAATATATAAATATATATGTATAATATTTATTAGTATGCCACATTCTCATCGGATTTACTACGAAGCCAAATTAGCAATAATTCTTGATATTGTATAGTCGGGACCTGAAAACCACCTGGAAACCATAGATTTCACTAATACATAGGGGGGAGGGGAAGAGCTGAGCCAAAAATAGCCCCTCCCCTCTCTGTAAATATTACTCCCATGTACCATGTTACTTGTAATTAGTGTGTCCCACTAATTTAGTGTACTCCAGTGTACTTAACATATCTTTTTTATTGTATTTATGTACTAACCTGTAATAAACTAATCTATTGTACTCCAGTGTATTTTATCTTTGTACTGTATTTATGTACTAACCTGTAATAATCTAATCTAGTGTACTCCAGTGTACCATACATATCTTTGAAGCGTATTTATGTACTGATCTGCAATTAACTAATCTAGTGTACTCCAGTGTACTTTACATATCTTTGAATTGCATTTATGTACTGACCTGTAATAAACTAATCTATTGTACTCCAGTGTACTTTGTATTCATGTACTGACCTGTAATAAACCAATCTAGTGTACTCCAGTGTACTTTACATATATTTGTACTGTATTCATGTACTGACCTGTAATAAACCAATCTAGTGTACTCCAGTGTACTTTACATATGTACTGTATTCATGTACTGACCTGTAATACACTAATCTAGTGTACTCCAGTGTACTTTACATATATTTGTACTGTATTCATGTATACTGACCTGTAATACACTAATCTAGTGTACTCCAGTGAACCGTACATATCTTTGTACTGTATTTTTGTACTGACCTGTAATACACTAATCTAGTGTACTCCAGTGTACTTTACATATTTTCGTACTGTATTCATGTATACTGACCTGTAATACACTAATCTAGTGTACTCCAGTGAACCGTACATATCTTTGTACTGTATTTTTGTACTGACCTGTAATAAACTAATCTAGTGTACTCCAGTGAACCGTACATATCTTTGTACTGTATTCTATCCATCATGTGTTTCTTTAGAAGATGTTTCTCGAAGTTTAGATTAGAAATCACCTTTCTGCATACTCTACATCTAAACATTTTTTAATTCATTTAACAATTAATAAAAGGTACGTCGACGTAAGTGCAATTAGATTGTTCATTCAAGTTTAGGAAATAAATTGTTAAATTTACGAAATAGTTCGTTAATTTTCGCACCGTTCGTCAAATTACGAATCTTGGTTTCTAGGGAAGTGACCTTTATTTGATGTTAGGTACTTTCTCAAAGGATTTTTCCCAAGCGGCAACTTTCCAAGGGTATTTTCCCAAGTGGAAACTTCCCAACTTTAAAATTTCCCAAATTGCAACTCCCAGCGGCAGCACTCGGCCCCTATCCCGTCCTGGCCGCAGCGCTCGGCCCCCCATTGCAGCCTGCGGCGCCTCGATCAGAAGGCCTAACCTAACCTTTGGGAAGTTGCTGTTTGGGAAGTTGCACAATTGGGAAATTGTCACTTGGGAAGTAGCCCTTGGGAAGTAGCCCTTGTGAAAATGTCTTTGGGAAAATACCTAACACCTTTGATTTTAAGCTTCACAAGCCCCAATATCAACGGTAACTTTTAGTCCTTTAACAGATGAACAAAGACATAAAGATCGCCATTTTTTTATCTAGAAAAACGTTTAATACTATGTCTGATGCATAAATCTACAAGTCACCTTAAAAGAGAGACCACAATTTTCAATTAGAAAAACAGGAATATTTCCTTTATCCTTTATGCTTTACCATTGAGAATCGAAAATGCAATTTTATAAATGGAAGCTTGAAAAGTCACTAAAACAAAGTCTACAGTTCATAGTTACTAAAATGAAATAACTTTGTCATTTTCCTTAAATTTAAAATATACTGAAAAAATTAAGTTTTTTCTTAAAGTATATTCAATAAAACTTCCCTCTAAAACCATCTCACGCATTTGCAAACAAAACTAAATTCTTTCTATTTTGCGTTAAAAGCTTGGTTCGAGGTTTTGTGATTTTTAGTGACAAAATTTTATATCTCAACTCCTTCTTACACAGCATCAAATAGATTACAATCTAATTGCACAGAACAAAAAAAATAAATTTCTAAAAGAATTACCAGGCCATTTTAACACCTACAGTTTTAAATCTATATCCGTTGTACCTCCTAGCATACTTCAAATTAGACCTCAAACAAAGAGAATAGAATATATACTAGAGTGGAATTTAGAAAATCCCTCGGTATGCATTTTGTCAAACCCTTTCAGCCTGAAATTGAGTTCAAAGTGTACAAATCATGTAAATGTTCACAAATTATATGCAGTAGAGTACATTAATACAGTATGTTCCCTAGACTATCCATTTCAATTTCGAATTTTTTAAAGCTGTTAAATAAACTTTATAAAATGAATTAGGTGAATAAAAAACATTATTTGATTTATAGTTATAACGGAAAATCATTGTTTGTAAAGTGAAAGGCATAAAGTCTATATGAAATGATCATTGGTCAATTATGAAACCAGCCTATTTCATAATTTGGGTTTCTTTTAATATTAATTTTAGATTTTCTATAAAATGATGTTCCAGGGCCCAAAAGGTTGTACAGCGCAAATATGTGAAGTACACCAACAGTATGGAAACAGTACAACAAAATAGCCATTATACACTTTTTTCTAGTAAATTCCACTCTAACATATATTCTATTCTCTATGACCTCAAATTAGCACTTTAACGGTACCCCCAATTCCCCCCCGCCCCCCTCCCAACTGTCTATACCATTGAGAATGGAAACGAAGAGGTAAAGCTTACCTCAGATGTACAACACAACCGACCTCCCTCATAATTAATTAATAGAGTGGTCAGTTGTGTACATCATGATATGTTTACGTATCTAACACTGTAGAGAATTCGAGGCTCTTGACTGCAAACATTTGACAATTTTCAAATTTGAAGGTTTTTAATCTATTAGCTAAAAGTGCTGTCAAAAATATTAAGTTTCTAGGGCATGGCTTTAGCTTAAAACTTTAGTAACCTTCTTATTTGAAACATTTTTATTCTTTCTTCTCTTCAACTCCCTAACCTTAAAAGGTCTCGCCATGCACAATGTTTTTGTATTTTGAAAAAAAACTCACATTTTTACAAGAAGAATTGTTTGTGTATTTTTTCACGATGCAATATTTGGTCAAACTTTCATTAACATAAACAAACAACTGAAATGGAATTTACTGCACTATACAGGGTGTCCCAAAAAACATGGGAATTCAGTGACGAATTCGATATGTCTTTGTTATGAATTAGCCTTGTAATACCCAAGTTCAAAAGCCATAATATCATTATGCCTGCTAGAGTTTATTTTATGAAAAGGGTAAAAGACTGTAAAGATGTGTTTATGATGTCTCCACAAGATGAACAGTGAAGATGACGGACAAGTTTACACTGTTTGTATACTGCAATTTTCTTGTTTTACTAAGTACAACCGTATGCAGTCAAAACATAAACAAACAAAATGTGAACATAGCAGACGAAACTCTTACAGATAACAGCTTTCTCAGTATGTTATCACTATACTAAATCAACGAATTAATTTAAAAGAGGATATCGAATTCGTTACTGAATTCCCATGTTTACTGGGACACCCTGTACAATCCTCTGTTTGCAATCCATATTAAGTGTCTATCTAATTATCTATACAAATATTCAATTATCTTCATTTTACCACCCCCAAGAAATATCTATAGTACAGTGTTAGATACGTAAACATATCTTGATGCACACAACCGACCACTCTATTAATTAATGAATAGGAAGGTCGGTTGTGTACATCTGAGCTAAGCTTTACAACTGTTCGTTTTCTTTCTCAATCAAATTTTTATGGTTTTAATTGATGTAATTTTGAGTGATAAGAAAACGGATGAAAACTTGCCTTTTGATGTACAATTTTCTAAAATATTTTTTTCGCAGAAGTTATTTTTGCGCGGAGTACTCCAGGTTGTCTGTAAACACCTTCTCTTCCTCTAATCCAGGATCCAAGAGTTCTCCGTCTTCTCCGCCGGCTAGAATATCCTCTCTGAATCCAAACATTGGCGTGAGGCATTTTTTATTGATCCAACCCTTTCTCTTTTAAAGTAAGAAATTTGTTCGTGACTAAATTATATTAATATTAGGAAAATATTAAAAGTAGAATAATAGTAAGATTTATCTTAATTAATAGATTCATTAGCTACTGTCCGCCGTCTGGTCTCCTGTGTCTGTGTTTAGTATGATTAGTTCAAGCGACAAGAAATACGGGAATTGAGTGTTGTTTCATTTTTTAATTTTTTAATTCCTATACATTTGCAACCCAATGTCGTAACCCTAAGATATGTCAAACTATGAATTCTGCGAGCTCAATAGTTTTCGTCTGAAATGTAAAGATATAGCAACTAGAACACTTGAATTTGTGGCAAAGACTTTTTTTTTTTTTGCAATCAGTTGGAAATATAATGAAAACCAATATATTCTCAGACTCTTTTAAAATTAGTACTTATTTATACTCCTTGTTAAATGGGAGTGGGTGGAAGAAAATATAACTTCTATTATCCTCATGGTTTAGTGGGATCGAGTGGGAGTAAGAAAGTACTCCTATTATACTCCTGGCTTCTTGGGAGTCGGTGAATGAAAGTACTCCCTTTATAGTCCTGGTTAAGTGGGAGTGGACGGAAGAAAGTAAAACTTCCTTTATCCTTATGGTTTAATGTGAGTGGAAGGAAGTAAGTACTTACTTTAAACTCTTGGTTTAGTGGGAGTGGGAGGCAGAAATTACTCCTGGTTTAGCAGGATTGGGAGGAAGAAATCACTCCTGGTATAGCAGGAGTGGGAGTAAGAAATTACTCCTGGTTTAGCAGGATTGGGAGGAAGAAATCACTCCTGGTTTAGCAGGATTGGGAGGAAGAAATCACTCCTGGTTTAGCAGGAGAGGGAGGAAGAAATCACTTGTGGTTTAGCAGGAGTGGGAAGAAGAACTCACTCCTGGTTTAGCAGGAGTGGGAGGAAGAAATCACTCCTCGTTTAGCAGGAGTGGGAGGAAGAACTTCTGGTTAAGCAGGAGTGGGAGGAAGAAAGGACTCCTAGTTTAGCAGGATCGGAAGGAAGAAATTACTCCTGGTTTAGCAGGAGTGGGAGGAAGAAATTACTCCTGGTATAGCAGGAGTGGGAGGAGGAAATTACTCCTGGTTTAGCAGGAGTGGGAGGAAGAAATTACTCCTAGCTTAGCAGGAGTGGGAGGAAGAAAGAACTCCTGGTTTAGTGGGAGTGGGAGAAAGAAAGGAAAATACCTCCGTCAAGAGAACAAATTATATTAGAGCAAGCAGTGCGACAGATTCAAACTTTAATCCTCTTTTACAAAAAAAACTTTCTTCTAATAATCCTCTCATCATCCTCTCATCATCACTGAATTAATCAATCTTTAAAAACCTTTTTTCCCTCCAAATCGCGAAGGGGAGAGGATAATGAACCCGCAGAGTAAACACAATCTAACCCAGATTCTACCCCTGAGAGCTCGGAAAAGATTTATGCTCTCAGAATACTAAGATATGTCAGGATTTCAAATAAACTGAGAGAACGAATAGAATAGTTGAACAGGCCAGAAATATATAATATATATACTTTATAATAAGATGTTTAAAAGGAAAAGGATGACATTTTTGTAACAGAGGGGTTTAGGTTTTTAACATTTATTAATTTTGGACACTTCCTTTATTTTCCCATTAAACTCATTTATACACTTAAAAGGTAAAACTCCCTGGGAGATTTATTTCACTTTACTGTTCGAATTCAAATTCAAATTCGAATTGTTTTCCAAATTCGATATTTTTCAAGCTAATTCAGGATAAAATCCAACTTATTGAAAAGCAAAAATTTGTCAGAAAATTTGAACTTTTTGTCGACTTTCTTTGATTAAAACCTGCACTGTAAAAGAGTTAATAAAATTAAAATTATCACCAATGAAATGGATTTTGAGAATAAATTAGGCAATAAAATGTACATTGTACAATAAAATAATATTTGTTTGGGCCCTTTCCTGGATATTAAACTTGTAATACTCTGAGTCATAAATCTCGGCTCAAACCCATCAAACTCAGCAATATAATCCTGAAAAGTACAATATTAAAGGGACTGTAGGCGAAATTTCAAGTGATCCTTCATCTTAAGATGTTTGATTCAAAGCATTATCTTCTAAATAATAAATGAGAATTCAATGTTTTTCTCTTTGAAATTGATTACTTTTAATTGTGGTTCCTCTATGAAAATGACTGTATTGTACAATGCAACAATGCACTGCAATGTACTGTACAGTGCTACAATGTCCTGCAATGTACTGTAATACTATTGCACTGTACCGTACATTGCTACAATAGTACAATTTACTTTGCTGCAATGTACAATGCATGACAATTTACTGTACTGTACTGTAAAATGCTGTAATAAACTGTACTGTACTGTACCGAACAATGCAACAGCTGTAATATAACTTTATATATATTACTAATGTATTGCACTGTATTCTCCTGTACTTCACTTTAATGCATTGCATTTGCAAAGAACGTATTTTTAGAGAAGATCTTAAAGTTTTAAACTTTTTTGTCCCATAATTTAAAAAAAAAATATTTCGCTGAACTTTAATTTTCTGGTAAACAATTCCAGTGAAGACTAAAAATTTAAAATCAAGGTTGCAAACTACAAAATACAAAACCTCAGGGGTATACATTTTGTTGAAAATTAATCGCCCCTACCCCCCCCCATCCACAATATTTTACGAGATTTTTTATTGCTTAATCTAGGAGTACCGAGACAAATTTGGGCCTGATCGGTTCAGCCGTTTTCACATTTTCGGATACAATCCAAAATACATAGATTAACTAACAACCTCCATAGATGTACTGTGCTCGTGTAGAACATGTTTACTAATATCATCAACTGCAAGGTAGATCTCTGCAGAGCATATTCTACAAAAATAAACTCTTAAATGGACTGTTTACTAATATCATCAACTGCAAGGTAAATCTCTACTGAACATATCCTAAAAAATAAATTCTTAAAAGAGCTATCAACGTCATTTCAAATGATCCTCCATTTATAGAGTGGCATGTCCGATTTAAAAAAATACTCTTTAAACCTTTAAAATTTGGTTATGGTGATGGACCAAACCTCTGTAGAGTAAACCTTTGTCTGATCAATGATGAATGAGGTTTCTGTTTTTCTACCTAATTATCTTTAATTAAGGTTTCTCTATAAAAGTAACTAGCGGATTTATGTTTCAGCGACACTGAAGGTAATTGATAAATTTAAAAATTCCTTTTTTAGGTTTTCGGGTTAGTAGGCACCAGGTAGACAACTTTCATTTCCCCCCGGATAAAATAAAAAAATGCTTGTTTACCTGCATTTATAATATGAAAGCCTTGTGTACTCGTGTTCCTTGTACTCCTTTATATACTCCTCTTGCTCCAGTTCATGCTCCTCTCTATCCAACATCAACATTAGATAAAACAGTTGAACTTTGATATCTGTTGAATAAAATTACGAAATTAATCTTATCTGTATTTGATCTTGTTTGAAATTCCTTCAATGATCATGAAACATAAAATGGATTCCTAAAATAAACTTTAAAGGGACAGACCCGGTATGTAAGGTAGTTAAACTGAGTATGCATGTTGTGGACAAATTCTTTAGGATTCATTTGAGACGTATAAAACGTTTCCACGATGTATAATTACTGAGTTTGAGCGCATAGCCAACGTTCAAAATCATGAATTTGGTTACGTTTTCAGAATCGCTTTTTTATTATTAAATAACGACGACGAAAAATGTAGTAAAAATTCTATAGTGAACTAATTATTAATTAAATATTTAGGAACATTTTTCTCAAAAGAAATTTGTCAATAAATCGAAATTAAAATTAATTATTTCATTTTTCATCATTATATTGAATTTCTTATTTTCAATAAATTTGTTTGCAGATTTCATCAATTCTTCAAATGTCGTCTTTTAAATAAATATTCCAGAAAATCACAGAAAATCTTTGTGATTAAAGAGAGATTATAGAAACTAGTAATTGAATAAGATTACTTAATTTCGATGATAAGGGTTAATTTTTATTTTCTCAACCTGTTTCTAAACAACTTATTAGTTTAGTGTAGGATTTTATTTACATTTTTTGTAGTTGTTATTTAATAATTAAATAAAAAAACAATTCTAAAACGTATCCACCCATAAGTACGATTTTGAACGTCGACTTTGCGCTGAAACTAAGGATTTACAGATCTTTAAAAAGTTTTTTTTGTCTCAAATGAATCCTATAGAATTTGTTCACATCACTGCATTCTCCGTTTAACTACCTTACATAGCCGGTCTGTCCCTTTAACAATATCTAACTAAGCATAATGTGGATTCCTTAAATGATCTTGAAATAACCAATGTAGAACATCCTCGTTGCACACCTTACATCTGTTTTCAGAATAAAAATAATAATGATAATAATAATGATAATGATAATAATGATAATAATAATAATAATAATAATAATAATGATAATAATATGCAGCGCTGGGCCCACTAATCTGCTCTAGACACAGCTAGGGAAAGTATCACACAGGTCTGCCACTTTTGTAATGGTAAATTGGCGGTACATTTCAAACTATAGGACCGCAAAGGTTGGCCCAGCTTGGAACAAAGGTTTAGTAGTTAAATGTATTTGGACCCTAAAGAGAGGTAGATATGTTGTTTAAGACCGGTAGTAATTTTTCAACTACTTTCATTCAAAAGATTCAACCTCGGTAAATTTATGGTTAACTAAAATTCTAGAGTTTATTGCTAGACTCCAGACAGAATCAATGAATTCATTTACAATAAATTCTAAGCCAATTCAGAGACTGATAAAGGGACTGTAGACGTAATTTAGACGTAGTTTGTATTCAAATCTATTTATTGCAAGACAAAAGAGACATACTTTTCATCCCCTCCCTTCAGGTAAATATATATAAACATACCTGCCGCATATACTACATTCAACTCGACACATTAGTTTAGGATCATCTGAATATTCTCTACCTGATAACAATAATAATAATAATGATGATAATGATAATAATAAAAATAATAATAATAAAAATAATAATATAATCTTTTTACTTATATTTAATATTTATATCATATATTGTATTTACTTGTAAATGCATCCTTCGTCTAAACTATTAGAGAAGTATTTTTCTCCATCTTTTCCCAGCTTCAAGAAATCCCTGCAATAAAACAATATTTGCATACAATCAATTCAAACTTTGCAAAGACGATTGCAAGAGCCTGTAGATGCCGCAAATAATGTTGCCAAAGCGCAAATGCCGCATAAGCATTTAAAAATGCACAGGTGCCATAAAGACGATTGCAAAGTCGCAGATGCCACAAAGATGATTGAAAACGCATTTGCAGCAAAGACGTTTGGAAGAGCGCTGAGGACGCAAAGACGATTGCAAAGGGACATATAATTGATTGGTAAAAGACTTTACCAAATAATATTGCCAAAGCGCAAATTCCGCAAAAGACTTTAAAAATGCACAGGTGCCATAAAGACGATTGCAAAGTCGCAGATGCCACAAAGATGATTGAAAACGCATTTGCAGCAAAGACGTTTGGAAGAGCGCTGGGGACGCAAAGACGATTGCAAAGGAACAGATAATTAATTGGTAAAAGAATTTACCTTAACCATGTGTTGTAACAGAAGCTCTCCTCCTCCCCCTGGTCCCCCTCTTCCCCTGCAACCCCCTTCTCCTCCTTCTCCTCCTCCTGGTCTTGAAAGAGGTTGTGCAGTGTTTTGTATTCCTGCAAGGAGAGCTCATGAAGTGCCTAAGATCCAACAAATGATAACTTTTTAAAAAATGTCCATATTTTAATTTTTGCAAATTATTAAATCCTTATTTCAATCATTAATAATGCTTGCTTTACACATAATTAGAAGAAAAATCAAAACTAGAGAAGCTACAAGGTCGCAAAATCAAAACTAGAGAAGCTACATGGTCACAAAATCAAAACTAGAGGAGCTACAAGGTCACAAAATCAAAACTAGAGGAGCTACAAGGTCACAAAATCAAAACTAGAGGAGCTACAAGGTAACAAAATCAAAACTAGAGGAGCTACAAGGTCACAAAATCAAAACTAGAGAAGCTACAAGGTCACAAAATCAAAACTAGAGGAGCTACAAGGTCAAAGATCAGAATTTGAGGAGCTACGAGGTCACAAAATTCTTTGATTCAGGACTGGGTGTGCAATTGAAGATATAATTGGACCATTTCAAGTCAGTTTAATTTGTTTGCCTTAATATGATCACAGATAGTATCATAGCTGAACAGCACCTCTTCCTATTATCAAATTCAAAATTCTAAGAATATATGTTTTTGAAATTATCAATATTTAATTAAAAGGTTTAATGAATATTTCTTGATGCAGAACACAGTTGTACATTGTGTAACCAACTTTACAACTTTAATATATTTCTTGATATTGTCTTTTTATTTTCCTTATGTGTGTAATTTGCACTGTCAACATGCAAATGTCCTGACAGATTGAAGTCATT